>NW_006408558.1:1653753-1662937 GCF_000296735.1 Chrysochloris asiatica
TAATGAAAAAAAAAAAAAAGAATGGATAATGATCGTGAACATTTCTTCATATGTTTGTTGGTTGCCCAAATGTCTTCCTTTGTGAAGTGTCTGTTCATGTCCTGTGCCCATTTTTTAATTGGTTTACTTATCCTTTTCTTGTAGAGGTTTTTATAGTTTCCTACAAATTTCAGAAATTAGTCCCTTGTCTGATATATCATTGCAACATATTTTTTCCCATTCTGTGGGATCCCTTTTTACTTTTTTGGTGAAATCCCTTGAATCACATAAGTTTCTAATTTTTAGACTGTTCAAATCATCTATCTTGTCTTCTTTGGTTTGTGTAATTTTTGCAATGTTTGGTAATCCGTGTGTGCCCTGGATTAGAGCCCTTAGATTTGTCCCTATTTTTTCACTGATGACCTTTATAACTCTGGGAGTCACGTTTAGGTCTTTAATCCATGCTGAGTTGGTTTTTGTATATGGCATGAGGTAAAGATCTTGCTTCAATCTTTTGTATATCGATTTCTAGTTCTGCCAGCACCATCTGTTGAAGAGACTATGTCTTCCCCACTCAATGTACTTTGGCCCTTTGTCAAAGATCAGTTGGCTGATGTGACTGGGCTAATTTCTGGATTCTCAGTTCTGTTTCATTGATCAATGTATCTTTCAATGTACCAGTACCAGACTGTTTTGACCACTGTAGCCATGTAGTTAATTTTAAAACAGGGAATGAGAGAATTCTAACTTTGTTCTTCTTAAGGAGTGCTTTGCTTATCCTGGGTCTCTTTCCTTTCCATAGGAAGTTTGTAATTTTTTTTTTTTTTTCCATCTCTTTAAAGAATATCATAGAAATCTAGATTGGAATCACATTATATGTGTGTATTACTTTGGGCAGTATTGACATTTTCACAATGTTAAGACTTCCTATCCATGAGCATGGTACATTCTTCCATTTTTATAAGTCTCTTTTGGTTTCTTGTAGTAGTGTTTTATAGTTTTCTTTGTATAGGTCCTTTGCTTTTCTGGTTATATTTATTCCTAAATATTTCATCCTTTGGCTTGCTATTGTAAATGGCATTGTTTTTCTAATTTCTTTTTCAGCATTGTTATTATTAGTATAGAGGAATCCAACTGATTTTTGTATGTTGATCTTGTATGCTGCAACTTTGCTGAATCTTCCAATGAGTTCTAATAGGTTTTGTTTGCTGAGTCTTTGGGGTTCTCTATGTATAGGATCATGTCATCTGCAAATAGAGAGATTTTTACTTCCTCTTTGCCAATTTGGATGCCTTTAATGTCCCTATCTGCCTTAAAGCTCTGACTAAAACTTCCAAAACCATATTGAATCGGAGTGATGATAAAGTGCATCCTTGTCTGGTACCTGTTCACAAAGGGAAGGCTTTTAGTTTCTCTCCATTGAGAGTGATGTTACCTGTTGGTTTTGTATATATGCTCTTAATTATTTTGAGGAATTTCCCTTCAATTCCTACTTTGTTGAGTGTTTTTATCAGGAATGGATGTTGGATTTTGTCAAATGCCTTTTCTGCATCAATTGATATGGTCATGTGGATCTTTTCATTTTTCTTATTTATATGGTGGATTAGATTGATTGTTTTTCTAATGTTGAACCATTATTGCATCCGTGATATGAATCCCACTTGGTCATGATATATTATTTTTTTGATGTGTTGTTGAATTCTGTTGGCTAGGATTTTGTTGAGAATTTCTGCATTTATGTTCATGAGGGATATTGGTCTATAATTTTCTAATCCCTGGTTTGGGGATGAGGGTTATGCTTGCTTCATAGAATGTATTAGGGAGTTTTCCATCCTCTTCTATATTCTGGAATAATTTGAGTAGAATTGGTGACAGCTCTTCTCTGAATGTTTGGTAAAATTCACCAGTGAAGCCATCTGGACCTGGATTTTTTTGGTTGGGAGTTTTTTGATGACCTGGTCAATTTCTTCCTTTGTTATAAGTCTGCTCATGTTTTTACTTCACTCAGTTTAAGTTTAGGTAGATAGTGCTTTTCTAAAAATGTATACATCTCCTCTAGGTTTTCAAATTTATTGGCATACAACTCTTCATAATATTCTGTTATTATACTTTTTATTTTTATTGGTACTGTTGTAACATCACCCATGTGGTTTCTTATGCACATTATTTGTATCTTCTACCTCTTTTCTTTTGTTAGGTTTGCCAGTGGTTTGTTGATTTTATTAATTCTTTCAAAGAACCAGCTTCTTGTCCTGTTGAGTCATTCTATAGTTTTCTATCTCATTTATATCTGCTCTAATCTTTATGATTTCCTTTCTTCTGTTGACTGTAGGTTTACTTTGCTGTTCTGTTTCTAGTTGTTGGAGATGTTGTGTTAATGTGTTGATTTTGGTTCTTTCTTCTTTTTGGATGTGTGCATTTATCGCAATAAACTGTCCTCTCAGCATTGCTTTTGTTGTATCCCAAAGATTATGATATGCTGTGTTTTCATATTCATTTTTTTCTAGGAACTTTGTCAATTCATGTCTTATTTCTCCTACTACCCAGTCAATTTTCAGCAGGGTGTTATTCAGTTTCCATGTATTTGACTTTATTTTCTTGGTCTTCATATTGTTGATTTCTAATCTGATAGCATTGTGGTCTGAGAAGATGCTTTATAGTATTTTGATATTTGTGTATTTATGGAGGCTTGTTTTGTGGCCTAACACCTGGTATATTCTGGAGAATGTTCCATGTGCACTGGGAAAGAATGTGTATTGTGTTGTTATTGGGTTAAACACCCTGTACATATCTATGAAGTCATGTTGGCTGATGGTGCTGTTTAGTTCCTCTGTGTCTTTGTAGAGTTTCTTTCTGGTTGTTCTATCCATTTTCTAAAGTGGTATATTAAAATTACTGACTACTATTGTATTGTTGTTAGGTACCATTGAGTAAAACCAACTCATAGCGACCCCATGCACAGCAGAACAAAACAATGTCCAATCCTGGGCCAACTTCACTACCGCTGCCACACTTGAGTCCATCGATGCTGCCACCTGGCCAATCCATCTCATTGGGGTCTTCCTTTTTTTTTCTCTGACCCTCCATCTTACCAAACATGATATCCTTCTCCAGTGACTGGTCCCACCTGACAATATGTCCAAAGTATGAGAGATGAAGTTTGGCCATCTTGGCCTCTAAGGAACACTCTGGCTGCACTTCTTCCAAAACAGATCTATTGGTTCTTTTGACAGTCCATGGCACTTTTAGTATTCTCCTCCAACACCATAATTCAATGGCATCAATTCTTCTACGATCTTCCTTATTTACTGTCCAGCTTTCACATCCATTGAAAATACCATGGCTTGGGTCAGGCTCACCTAAGTCTTCAAGCTGACATCTTTGCTCTTCAACACTTCAAAGTTACTGTGCAGCAGATTTGCCTAATGCAATACGTTCTCTGATCTCTTGACTGCTGCATCCGAGAGTGTTGGTAGTTGATCCAAGAAGAATGAAGTCCTTGACAACTTCAATCTTTTCTCCATTGATAAGAATGTTGTTAGTTGGTCCAGTGGTGAGGATTTTTGTTTTCTTGACATTGAGATGTAATCTATACCAAAGGATGTGCTCTTTGATCTTCATCAGTAAATATTTTAAGTCCTCTTCACTTTCAGCAAGCAAGATTATATCATCTGCAGGTTGTTAATGAGTCTTCCTTCAATCCTGATACCATGTTTTTCTTCAAAGAACCCAGCTTCCCGTATTATTTGCTAAGCATATAGGTTGAATAAGTATGGTGAAAGAATACAATCTTGTCGCACACCTTTCTTAATTTTAAAACAGTGTTCCCATGTTCTGTTTGAACAACTGCTTCTTGGTCCAGGTACAGATTCCTCATGAGTACAAGTAAGTGTTCTGGAATACTCATACTTTGTAATTTTGACTACTATTATTTCTTTCTTCAAAACAATTTGAGTTTGCTTTATCTATTTTGGAGCACTTTCATTGGGAGCATATATGTTTATTATGGTTACGTCATTTTGTTCAATTGTCCCTTTCATCATGAGATAATGTCCATCTTTATCTGCTATGCTGGTTTTTGCCTTGAAGTTTATTTTATCAGAGATTAGTATTGCCACTCCTGCTCATTTTTTATTGTAAATAGCTTGGTCCTGTGTCCTTAGAGAAAATCTATAAAGATTACTTCTTTTAGAATCCCAAATAACAATCACCATCTTTTGAACTGAACTCTCTACTTTGAATTTAGCTGGTTAAGTAGATCCTGTGTGTTTTGTTTGACTATTGAAAGACTTTCAACTTTGTAGATCATGACAAAGTATTTGTTAACATTGCAAATAATTGGAATTTCAGAATACTTAATTATGCTCATGAGGAATCTGTACCTAAGGGATCAGTGCTTTGTATTTGTTTTTGTTGTTGTTAAGTGCCCTCGAGTCAGTTCTGACTCATAGTGACCCCGTATAGGATTTCTGTGGAGTGACTGGTGAGTTTGAACCATTGACATTGTGGTTCAAACTGACCTTGAGATTGAGTGTTTATCCTGTGGCACCACATGAAGATTCCTTGTAAAATAGAGGGTCAATGAAAAAAAGGAAAATCCCCAATTTGATCAACTGACACCGTAGCAGCAGCAGTGGGCTGAAAAGTAACAATGTGAGGCTGGCACAGGACTAGGCAGTATTTCCTTCTGTTGTCCATAGGGTAGCTATAAGTTGGAACAGACTCGATGGCACCTAACAACACATAGATCCCCTAAGAAGCCACTATTTTGATTGGATCTTACTCTCTGGATCATATTGTTAAATCTAAGTTTGGTCTCTGGCTACAATCCATACAATAAAATGGTCTTCATTAGCTCTGATCTTGTTTAAAAGACTAATGGAAAGATCAGCTCTTTGAGTAAGCTGATCATTGTGCAAGATGTCTAGTTCAAATTGAAAATGGCTAACCATATGTGATCCCAGTTTCAGTAGCTATCATATCACTGACAATTGTACAGTCTTCTTTCACTAGTTTTTGGACTTCAGTCACAGTTTCTTCATTTGTTGAGGTTGACAGTCTTCCCTCTCTTTGGGTCATGTTTGAAATTTGTTCTTTTTTGTGGGACAGAATTCCTGTAAACTTCAATAACTCAAAGCATCAACAATTTGGGAAGATGTCAACTTAAATTTTGTTATAAATATCATATTTAACCATTTGGGTTGAAAGGGACAGCATTTACCCAAGGCTAAAGTTCAGAAAAGTTAGGAAACACAGGGAGGGAATGTGATACATTACATTGAAGGGTTTGTGATCAGTGAAATGAAGCAAACTGTGTTTGAATCTCTTAATGTAGATTCGATATCTGCTGTGTAGACGTTCACTCAATTTACAATTAAAAAAATTTAATTTTCTTCTTGGCAAAAATGTTTCCTTTTTTTAAAGTCATCCACATGAGACTCAGGCAAGTGCGCTATGAAGAGAATTTGCCTGCATCTTTCCACTTACTTATCACAGATAGATGTTTAAACATGTTTTGTTTGTAGTAAAGTGATGCATGTATGAAATCCATGTAGCAATACTTTTTTACTGACCTTCATAAATTTGACAATTTAGCAAAAACTGACAAATTTCATGGAAGAAACAAAGCACATTCAAGATAAAACAGATAACTGAATATCCTCATATCTATTGTTGTTGTTGTTGTTGTCAAGTGCCATCAAATCGATTCCGATCCTTAGTGACCCTGTATAGGTTTCCAAGGAGCAGCTGGTGAGCTTGAACCACCGACCTTGCAGTTCAAATGGCTTTGCAGTCTGGCGCATTAACCCACAGTGCCACACCAGGACTCCATATCTATTACAGAAGTTGAAAATATAGTTAAAAATCTTCATGGAGGAAATTAAAGACTCAGATGGATCCGATGTTGTGTTTTACTAAACATTGAAAGGCGAAATAATAGTAGGAAAACCAGAGATATATTGTAAGAAACAATGAACATACCACAAATATTAATAAATTATTTGCAGATGGAATCACAGAGCAAGAAAGAGAATCATATGTATAAATGATGACCAAGTTAGTTTTATCCCAGGAATGCAAGATTGATTTAACCTTCGGGAAATTAATAAATATAATTTACTATATTAACAAACTCAAAATAAAAATGTGTGTGATCATCAAAATATATACAGAAATGCTAAAATTTTTTTTTTTACAAAATCCAGCATCTTAATAAAATTTCTCAGTAAACAAGAAAGAAAAGAGAACTTTAGTCTGATAAAATGTATCTACGAAAGAAATAACATGGCAGAACTAGTCAAAATAACAAAAAAGATGGAAACAACCTCAATGCCCATCATTAAAGACTAATTCACAAAATATCTCATAACATCAGTATTATACTGAGTGAAATAAATCAATCACAAAAGGACAAACATTGTATGAGACCACTATTATAAAAAGTAAAGAGATTTTCACAATAAAAGAAACATTCTATTCTAGGGGTAGGAGGAAAATGGAGATAAATTACTAACCAGGGGTTAATCTAGTCACAATAGCAAAAAAAAAAAAAATGGAAACATTAACTTTGGTGAAGGGGAAGGCAATATACAATGAATGGGAGGTCAGCAAGAAAACACAAAATTAAATTAAAACAAGAAAGGAGGGATGGATAAATACAAATAAATTTATTATAAAAATGATTTAAAAATGAACATTATGTAAATGAAAAAGACTAATCTTTTCACCTCTAAAGTTGTGTTATTGTTGGTGTGTGCTGTTGGCCCTGTTCTGACTCATAGAGACCCTACATAGGGTTTCTGGGGAGTGATTGGTGGGTTTGAACTGCCAACCTGTGGATACCAGTCCTGTGCTTATCCTACAATGCCATACCAGGATTCTATCTAAGCATTCCATATTTTGATGCCATTTTAAATACAACTGAAAAAATTAAAGTTGTGTTGTTTTTTTTTTAATTTGCTGATTACAAACAGTAATTAAAAATCAGAACACTAATTTTTAAAATAACATTTAAAATGGCATCAACTAAGAAATACTTAGGAATAATTATTTTTAAGTTATACAAGACATACAGACTCGAAATTATAAAATAACTGCTGAGAAAATGAAAAAAGAGCTAAATAAAACAGGAGATTTTCTGGGTTCACAGACAGAAAAATTCAAAACAGTTAAGATGTTAATTCTGAATTTATTTCTACAGATCAAGGTAACCCAAATGACAATATTAACTGGACTTGTTTATTTTGTGTGTAGGAAATGAAAAGAGTATAAAATTCATATGGAAATGTAAATATCCTAACATCCCTAAAATAACTTTAAGGACAAAAAAAAAATCAAAGAACTAATATTACTTGATTTTAAAGTTTAGTGTGATAGAATCTGGAGTCCTGGTGTGGCGCTGTGGATTAATGCACCAGACTGCAAAGCCATTTGAACTGCAAGTTCGGTGGTTCAAGCTCAGCAGCTGCTCCTCAGAAACCCTATACAGGGTTGCTATGGGTTGGAACCAACTTGATGGCACTTAACAACAACAACAACATAATAGAACCTATACAGCATAGCATCATCATCAAGGTAAACAAATCAATGGAACAGGATGGAGACTCCAGGACATTGACTCAAGAATGTATGTAAATTGACATTTGGAAAAGGTATAAAGACAATTTGGTGGGAAAAGAATAGATTAAAGAATAGTGCTAAAACAATTGGAATTCCAGAAAAATATTAATTGAGATCTATAACTTCACACCATAGAAAAATATATCAGAATGGATATTGGATATAAATATGAAACTTAAACCCATACAGTTTCTAGGAAAGAAATATTGAATTAAAATTGTTGACTTTGGTTATACACATTTAAAAAACAAACAAACAAAAAAACATCAAAAGCATTATCCACAAAAGCAAAACAACAAAAAACCTGATTAATTGAATTTTATCAAAATTAAGAATGATTACATTTTGAAGACATTGGTATGAGAATGAAATGAGAAAATACAAAGTGGGAGAAAATATTTGCAAATAACATACTTGATGAAAGATCTGTAAGCAACTCTCCAAAGTAAGAGAGAAAAAACAGAAGAACAATGGTAGCAGTCCCTTCATCAAAGAAGGCATAAAGATGACAATTTTTTTTTTTTGAAAAGATGATCAGCATCATCAAAGATTAGGAAATGCAAATTAAAATCACAATAAAGTAACACTAAATACATATTACAAAATCTAAAATTAAAATGAAGGCTGACTATAACAAATATTGAGTTCTGGTGGCACTGTAGGATAAGCATTGAACTGTTAACCTGAATTGCCAAACTTAAGGTTAGCAGTTCAAACCTACCAACTGCTCCCAGATATAGCGTTGCTGTGAGTAGGAACTGACTCCACAGCACTTAGCAAAAACCTAGCAAGTGTTAAGGATGTGCAGCAATGGAACTGCTAATATATTTCTGGTGAAAATGTAAAAATGACATGCTTTTGAGAGTAATTTGCAATTTATAAAAGTTATATCTATCATACAACATATTCAGTTCACTCCTAGGGAAACTCCCAAGAGAAATAAAAGCATATGTCCAAACAAAAACATGCAACTTTAATTGTAAAAACCAAAACCTGAAAAGAACTCAAATACCCATCAAATAATGAATGGATTCACAAAGTATGTCATGTCCACATATTGGCATACCACTCAGCAATATCAAAGAATGAACATGGAACATTGATACCCACAACAACATGAATGGCTCTCAATAGCATTAGTTACTAAGTGTGAAATAAGCCAGAGAGTAAAACTATGCATTTTGCATGCTGTCATTGATATAAAATCCTAGAAAGTACAAACTAATCTATAGTTGTTGTGACATGCCGTCGCGTCGATTCTGACCTATAGCGACCCTGTATAGTGTTTTCCAAACAGTGGCTGGTGAGCTTGAACCGCCAATTTTGCAGTTCAAACTGGCTTTGCAGTCTGGCGCATTAACCCACAGCACCACAGTGCTATAAAGCAAATCTGTGGTTCAGTACTTGCCTAAGGATGGAAACTTGGAGACTGTAGAGGGAAAGATGAACTGTAAAATTACAATGAGACATAAGAAAATGTTAGTGGATGAAGCTCATTATCATGGTTTTGGTGATTGTTTCACATATAGAATTGGTGACTTCAAAACATGGTTGGAAATATTCCATTATTTTTCAATTCCATTTT
>NW_006408558.1:1663387-1675604 GCF_000296735.1 Chrysochloris asiatica
GAACTGCTGACCTTGAGGTTGGCAGCCTGATTCGTAACCACTATACTACCAGAGCTATGCTTTTAGACCAAACGTTGTGATTTTTAAGCTGATTCTCTGCCCTCATCTTCCAAAAATTTTGAATAAAATGATAATAATAATGTCCAGGGTCTAATCAAAGGAGCTCTGGTAGCGTAGTGGTTACGAATAGGCCTGCGAACCGCAAAGTCAGCAGTTTGAAACTACCAGCTGATCCGCAGGAAAACGCTGAGGCTTTCTGCTCCTGTAAAGATTTACAGCCTTGGAAACTCTGTACAGGGTCGCTATGGGTCGGAACCGACTCGACGGCACATAACAACAACAACAATCAAATGATGTTAAACTTTCATAGTAACTCACAGCAACAAATTAATTTCTATAATATCTCGGAGTAGAATTCAATTTTTAGTTCTATTTTAGATGTTGATCAACAGTGGAATAAAGATGCACCCTGGATTCCTTATGGGGATTTTTTAAGTATTTGGCAGTTATATTTTGGGATGTTTTTGCATTTAATAACAGTTAAGTCTTGTCTAGGAAGAATGGCACATGAAAAATCACTTTGAAAACAGGTTATGGGATGCTGTATGGTGCCTATAACCTACGCTGTTTCTGTCTACATCTAGACATGGAATGTAACAATCTATTCAGCCCTAAGTGGGGCTGTTACTACCCTGTCTCCTTGGAAAAGTGGGGCGATGTTAGCCTTGTGTCGCCTTACTTTTTCTTGTGGTGAACGGCGGAATGATGTGTATTTTTCCATGGTTTCTGGCAAATGTCACACCTCTGATCATGATCTCAACTGGGGGACTGGAGCCAATAATTTCCCCACTGGTTTGTCTCCTCTCATATATGGGCTCATAGCAGACCTTAAATCATGATTTTGTAATGTATTTAAAGCTATAAGTTTAATAGTCCTAAAATGCTCAGTTTTCACTACAAAGATAATGAAATAAACTGGCTAATAGCTATGGTTTCTTCAAAACAGATGTTGGTGAGGGCTTGTCTCATTGCACAATCCAGGCAGAACACTTCACAGAGAATACAGTCTGAAAGGTGCTCCCAGGAGTTGCACAGCCATTTTGTGCTACATGATTAGAAACAGATGAGGAAAGTAACTTCAGATAATTCAGTGTCTTATCTGCTAGACTTATTCCTAAATGTGATTCTCTAGGAGTAGAATTTAATTGCCCATTCAAGAGATTGTCTTTGCAACATCTTTCTGATTTTATGAGCCTTTCTATATGATTTTTTTGGTGTAATGATTTTTACTGACAAGCTCAGATCATGTACAAATATTGTATTGCTCACAATCTTGAGAAAGTACTCAAAATCTCATGAAAGAAGTCAGGAAGATAAATGTATCCATCAATATTTCCACTTCTCCCCCCAGTTTTTTGGGTTTTTTTTTTTTTTTTTACAAATATCAAGTGACTTAACCTATTCTTTCTAAATTTTTTTTTAACCAAATGTAAAACAGCAGCAGAGAAAAGAACTATGAGTTAAGACACTAGAGATTTCAGTATTTCAGTAAAGCTATTAGGATGTTGGTATGTCCTGAGCTCTACAAAAGTCACAGTAGAGGAGTAAGAGAAGTACCAGAAAGATATAGTCCTCCCTAGTACAACTGGCCCTGCATCATCGATAGTCATCACTTTTGTCCTTCAGCTCTCACCCTGGTTTTCACTTACTTTCAGCTAATATTGAGTGGCCTTAGTTGGTTGTCTGGCTTGAAACTTAGTTGAGTGACATTTGTCAGGCAGTGTTGCTATAAATATCAGTTTCCAGTTACTGCCAGTCAGGCAAGTGTTATTAATCCCCTGCATTCTAACTATATTCTTTCTCCACACTTTACTCACATTTTGTAGTAACAGCCCTAAGTCCTCATAGCAAACAGTGTTGACTATCCTCACTAATATACAAAATCTTTTTTTTTTTTTTCTTGCCCAAGTAACCAGGAAGTTCCTTGTAGCTTAAATTTTAGTTTTGAACTATAGAATAAGCACTGGACTGTTAAACACAAGGTCGGTGGTTCAAACCCACCAACTACTCCTTGGAAACCCTATACAAAGTCACTATGAATCTGAACGGACTCCACAGCATTTAACAGCAATATTTCTTATTATATTCCTTAGCAGAAGCTATCTTGCTCTCACACCTGGATCCCCAGGAGGCAAAATTTCTATTCAGAGATTAACTGTCAAAGATGGTGTTATGGATTGAATTGTGTGTCTCAAAATGCTATGTTAAAAAGGCAGCAAAATGGCAGACTAGGCAGAAAGGCTATATGGATCCTCGTCAACAAAAATACTGATAACTAAATGAAACAGATGCAGATTGTATAGTCCTGGAACTCTGAGCTTCAGATGAAGGAATAGAAAAGCAGATTGAATTCTTACTAGGAGAGAGAGCTGAGCAGACACAGCAAGAAAAAGAGAGATTATTGATATGACTCAGGGACTCAAGATGGGTGCAGCCATCTTGAGCTTTTGTGAGTACTTTATGAGACTAGAAACTATCCAGATACCCAAGCTGCCTTGGGGCCTGCATGAACTACTTCCAAATTGGGTGCACAGAACAGACAATAACTAGCCCTACAGGACCTCTATCTAGGATTCAGTGTTACAGACTCATCCCTTCCCCACCCACAATGTGAGGTCCACGGCTGAGAGGAGACTGCAGAATTCTCTCTTATCTGGGTCTGGCACCTGCCCTGTTTTTCTTTCTTTCATTGTTCTTTCTTTATTATTTCTCTCTGGCCTTTGTAACTCTAGCTTTCACTTATTTCTGGCTCCCCTTTCATTTTTAATCCCCTCTCCCCATTTCTCTTTTCCAACCACTGTTGCTTTTTCCTTTCTTCTTCTTCTTTTCTAATCCCTTGCCTTACTGGTGTATTTGAATATTTTTATCACAGTGGGGAGTTGCGGGTGAGAAACCCCTCTAGTCCAGAGCTGACCAAAACTGGCTATGGAGGTCTGGAATGGGCCACACCTGATTCTAGGTGCTGAGGTTAGTACTGCTGGCTCCCCACATACTTTTGATGCAACTTTGACAGCCCATAGAGTAGGAGCTTCCCTGGGAGTGTGCAGATGGGGCTGGCCACATTTCTTGTCACCAGGGTAATGTGGACTGCAAGAAGAAATGAAAAAAAGTGCCTTTCTTTCCACCAGTAAGCAGTATGACTTTGCACCACCTGCTGCCCATTTGTCTTTGATGTTGCATGTGAAAGGTCAAGCTGAGAGAGAGAAATTTATGATCAAGGAAATGTTTTACAATTGTAAAGTTCCAAGTTCCCAGTGGAAGAGAGAGAGCATTTCCTGCATGTCCATTATATTAGGAGCAGGCCACACCCCCAATGAAGCATCCCTTCAATTGATTGGCTGCTCATAGCTGCTCATCATAGACTAACTATTAGGTGTCATGAAAATGGGAATAAGCACATCCCAACTGCTAAACCTCTGGAAATTCTGGCCTAGTCAAGTGGACAGAAACTCTAGCTATTATATCCCTCTTTAATTCATTCATTCATTCATTTGTTTATTTATTTTTACTACTCTCTGGTCTCTTTCCCTTTTACTCATTCCTTTTCCTATAGTGTTTGTCTTTTTCTTTCTTTTTATTTTCCCTTTTTATTATTTTCTTTTCTTTTCCCTATTTTCTCTCTGTGTTTTGCATTCTTTTGCTAGCCACTGCCTGCTTTTTTCTTTACTTTTTTTGTTTGTTTGTTATTGCTTGTTAGTTTTTATTTGTTTTCCTTCTTTCTTATGTGTGTGTTTTCTCTTCTTGCCTGATGTGACAGGTGAAAGCAACTGCAGCCATATATCCAGCCACAGTGGTGCCTTCTACAGTCTCATCCATTGGGAAAGATACAATACAAGCTGTTATACACTGGATCAACAACAGCTAACATTAACTAAGCCCATCCTAAACTGAAATCCATGAACACTGAACAGAGAATGGTGCACAAACCTATCTTCTGATCACACCCACCAAGAGGCAGTTGATGAGTGCCTAAGAACACAACAATGCACAATCATCAACTCAATACAAATAAAGCATCACAATGTCTCAGAAGCAGTAGACAGCTTCTGTTCACACAAAGAAACAAAAGAGAGTGGCTCCAAGAAGTGACCAAGAAGCAGCACTAGTAAACTTTTTTGAAGAAAAAAGACTTTGTAACTATCTGGAAAAAGTATTTAAGAGAATGATATTTAGGTACATCCAAAGGATTAACAGAAAGATAGAGAAAAACAACTAAGAATTTAAGAAAGCATCCTAGAACAATCAAACAAAATAGTTAAAGATAAAACAAAACATGAAAGTAGAAATCCAGAAGATTAATATTAAGATTTCAGAAATGAACAATACATTGAAAGGGCAAAGGTATCAACTTTAATCAATGGAAGCCTGAATTAGTAAGCTTAGTGATAAATTTTTAATACTAGTGTGCTAGAAGAACAATCAGAAAAAAGAATGAAAAAATCTGAAGGGAGCTTAATATTCATATGGAACAGCATGAAGAGGAATAACTTATGAGTGATTGGGATTCTAGAACAAGAAGACACACAAAAAAGTCTCAGAAAAGATCACTGAAAAATTGTTGGAATAAAATGTCCCATATCATGAAAGACAAGAAGATAAACATTAAACAACTGAATGAACTCCAAACAGGATAGACTCTAAAAGAAAACCACCAAGGGCGATCATAATCAGCAAAATAAGCCTATATTTACCAGAAGAAAAGCAATAATAAAGGTTAGAGGAGAAATTAATGAATCAGAAAGCAGAAAAACAATAGTAAGAATGAACAAGACAAGAAGTTGGTTCTTTGAAATGATTAATAAAATTGAGAAACTACTGGAAAATTAAACAAAAGAAAATAAGGAGAAGATGCAAATAATACACATAGGAAATGATATTGATGACATCACAACAGAACCAATGGAAATAAAAAGGATAATAACACAATGCTTTGAAGAAGTATACTCCAGTAAATTTGAAATTTTAGAAGAAATCGATATATGTTTTAGAAAAATATGACCTTCTGAAACTAACACAGAGTGAAGTTGAAAATTGAACCCACCTAAAACAAAAGAAGAAGCTGATCAGATAATTTTTAAATTTCCAACAAAGAAAAGTCCAGGTCCAGACAGCTTTACTGGTAAATTATACCAAACATTCTCACTATAACTGACATGAATTTTATTAAAACTATTTCAGGGTATAGACAAGAATGGAAAACTCCCAAATGCATATTATGAAGCAAGCATAGCCCTCATACTAAAACTGGGCAAAGATATCACTAAAAATAAAATTATAGACCAATATCCCTCATGAACATAGATGTAAAAACTCTCAACAGAAACATTGTCAATAGAATTCAGAAACATATGGAAAAAAAAAACAAAAAAAACATTATGCAGTGAGAGTCATTCCAGGGATGCAAGGATGGCTCAATATTAGAAAAAACAATCGATGTAATTCACCATACTAAAAAAGAAAGAAAGAAAGAAACCATATGATCATATCAATTGATACAGAAAAGTCATTTGATAAAATTCAATATACTATTCTGATAAAAACACTCAACAAAGTAGGAATTGAAGGAAAATTTCTCAACATAATCAAGAGCCTCTAACAAATCCAACAGCCAATGTCACCATCATGGAGAGAAATTGAAAGCATTTCCTTTGCAAAAGGAACCAGACAACAATTCCCTTTATCACCACTCCTATTCAATATTGTGTTGGAGGTCTTAACAAGAGTTAAAAGTCAAGAAAAGGAAATTAAAGGCATCCAAATTGGCCAAGATGAAGTAAAATCTCTCTATTGTCAGATTATATGATCCTGTACATAGAAAATTCCAAAGATTTAGTAAGAAAATTATTGTAATTCATGGAAAGATTCAGCAAAATGATCAATAAACAAGATCAATATACAAAACTCAGTTGGATTCCTATACAATAGTAAAGACAGCTCTGTAAAGGAAATTAGGAAATCAGTACCACTTACTATAACTACCCTAAAGTTGAAATATTTAGGAATAAATCTAACCATAGTAACATGGTGCTGTGGGATAAAAAATTGGACAACAAGGTCAGTTTGAACCATAAGGTTGGTGGTTCAAACTCATCCACCACTCCTTGGGAATACTATACAGGGTTGCTATGAGTCAGAAGCAACTCAACGGCACTTAACAACAACAATGATACAAAGAAAGATACAAAACCCTACTACAAGAAACCAAAAGAGATTTCTAAAAATGGAAGAATACACCGTGATCATGGATAGGAAGACTTCACACTGTGAAAAATACCTACACTACTCAAAACAATCTATAGACTTAATGCAATTTCAATTCTGATTCCAGCACCATTCTTTAACGAGAAGGGAAAATGATCACTAACTAAAGAGACCTCATATAAGCATAGCACTACTTAAGAAGAATAAAGTTGGAGGCCTCTCACCCTCTGATCACGAAGTTTACTACATAGCCAAGGTGCTCAAAACAGCCTGATAGTGGTACAACAAAAGATACAGGGATCAATGGAATAAAATTGAGAACCCAGAAGTAGATCCATCCACATACAGTCAGCTTATTTTTGACAAAAGGCTTAAAACACATTAAATACAGAAGAGATAGTCTTTCCAACAAATGGTACTGGAAAAACTGGGAATCCATGTGCAGAAGAATGAAACAAGACCCACATCTCACACCATATACAAAAACAAACTCATTGTGAATTTAAGACATAAATGTAAAACCTAGAACTATAAAGGTCATCAATGAAAATACAGGGACAAACTTAGGGGCTCTAAATAATGCATGCCATAAATATACTATCAAACATTACTAACAACACACAAACAGCAGAAGACAAAAATAGATGACTAGAACCTCTTAAAATAAGACACTCATATTCATCAAAAGATTTCACCAAAAGGGTAAAAAGTTAGCCAACAGGTCGGGAAATTTTTTTTTGCAGGGACTTATCAGGGAAGGGACTAATCTCTAAATTTATAAAAAACTACAACACCTCTACAAGAAAAAGACAAACAACCCAATTAAAAAATGGGCACAGGACATGAACAGACACTTCACCAAGGAGGAGATCCGGGGAGTCAACAAACATGAAGAAATGTTCACAATCATTAGCCATTGTTGTTTGTTGGTAAGTGCTGTTGAGTTGGTTCTGACTCATAGTGACTCTGTATAGGGTTTCCAGGGAGTGGCTGGTGAACTTGAACCTTCGACGTTGTGGTTCAAACTAGCCCTTCAGTCCAGCTCATTAACCCACAGTGCCACTCCAGGACACCATTATTGTTGTTGTTGCTGCTGCTGTTAAGTGCCATGGAGTTGGTTCCGACCCATAGCAACCCAGTTACCCTATGCACAACCAAACAAAACCCTGCCCTGTCCTGCACCATCCTCACAATTGTTATGTTTGAGTTCATTGTTGCTGACACTGGGTCATTCTACCTTGTTGGGGTTCTTCTTCTTTTTTGTTGATCCATTTTACCAAGGATGATGCCCTTTTCCTGGGACTGATCCTTCCTGACAACATGTCCTAAGAGCAAGAGACAATATGTTGTTGTTGTTATGTGCCGTGGAGTTGGTTCCGACTCATAGCGACCCCGTACAGGATTTCCGAGGCTGTAAATCTTTACGGAAGCAGAAAGCCTCATCTTTCTCCCATGGAAAAGCTGGTAGTTTCGAACTGCTGACCCTGATGTTCGCAGCCCGATTCATAACCACTATGCTACCAGAGCTCCTTGATAATCATATGCATGCTATAGAGTCCTGGTGTGGTACTGTAGGATAAGTTTTGGATCACAAGGTCAGTTTGAACCACAAGGTTGGTTGTTCAAGTTCGACAGCTGCTTCTCGGAAAACCCTATACAGGGTCTCTATGGGTCTGAATCAACTCGACTTAACAACAACAACAGCAATATACAATTTTTGACTTACACTCCACACTGAGCTGATTTACCAACTGGCCAAAATAACATTCTCCCCTTTTACTTCAGTTATTGTTGTTGTCAAGTGCCATCGAGTCGATTCCGACCCATAGCGACCCTGCATAGAGTATCCAAGGAGCAGCTGGTGAGCTTGAACAGCCGACCTTGTAAGCCGACCTTGTAGTTCAAACGGCTTTGCAGCCTGGCGCGTTAACCCACAGCACCACACCAAGACTCCAATTGCCCTTCATTCTTATATAGAGTTAAGCCTGGGCTGAGATACAGAGATTGGTGCAAGAGTGCAGAAGGTGGGATACTGGAGTCAAACAAACGCCTTATTGTGTATGTTATAGGCCATTTCTTAGTGCAGTTTCATGAACATTTTGAGGTTGTTGGCCTTTATTTCTCTCAAAATATCTCTTTTTATAGAGACATAAAAATAAATCCAATTGCTATACTGAGCCAAGTTTCTTGTAAAAGATACCTAGGTACAAAAGCAAAAATCTCCTCAGAAAACCTATATAAAGTAGCTGTGAGTCCGAATTAACTTGATGACACTTAGCAACAGCACCAACAATCAGATTGGCATGAATCACTGGTCCTTAGTTTACCCACTTATTGAACAAAATTTTATTCAATTGAACAAAAATTTAGAAAAAAGTAAAATGTCAATTGGAAGGTTTCTGTTGTTGAAACACAGCTGCCTCTACAACCAAAGTATTCATTCATGCCCTTGTATACTCTGCACACTATGAAAGATTCAACATAATTGTCTTTCTGCCTATGAAATGTTACCTGAGTATTGTTTTGAGGATGGGAGGGTTTCTCAAACGTCTGGACTCTTGTAGAACATTGCCTTTGCTTCTGTTACTTTTGACGTTTTAAAAAGTATTTTTACATTCCTAGGAATAAGCTTTTTTTCCCCTAGCAGATAGTAATTGAACATAAAGTGTTTATTTATCAAATGAATGAATAAATGAATATCCTTCCAAGGCCACCTATCACCTTTTAATTCTAAAACTGAACACGAATCTATTAGTTAAGTGATTTTATAAACACCTGGCATTTATTCTGAAAGAGAACTATCTCAAATTCTGACTTGCTTCTTAGTATAAAAATTTGTAATATTTCCTGGTTATGTAAATTCAAATACTTCTGAGACTCATCTCTGATTATCATATGATTGTAGTATGGGGAGTTAATTGGATGCAGAAGAGAGGAAAGTATGTCTTTAATATGCATTTAAAATGGAGACAAAAAGCAGCAGCTTTGAATCTCCTAACTGAGGAATTGCAGTTGTCAAAGGGACTCCTGGTAGATAATGCTGATACATCTACAATAGTCGTTTTTGGAAAGCAAATGGCCAACATGTGTCAAGAGCTTTGAAGATATTCATACTCATTGACTCAAACAGTTGGAGTGTGCCACCGACTTTTCTCTTACTATCTTTATTGTTTCCTGTTGACAGATTATGGCTACACTCTGAATTCAGTTCAAGAGTATGTTGCATAAACTAATAGCTCCATTTATATGTATACAATCTCTTTGATGTTAGAATGGAAATTCAAAAATGCTGGGACCATATCTGCCTTGTTTAGTCTTATATCCACAGTGCCTGGTATAATGTGTCGCATAAAGGACACACTCAAACATTTCTGCAATGGTATGAGAACCAGAGCAATCAATAAATACTAGAGAACTTCAAGAAGTTTGTGGTAAAATTCCATTATCTTTTCATTCCAATTTTTCCATGAATATTTGAAGCCCCCACTTTAGTTGAAATCTATTTTTTTACCTCTTTCTACAAAAGTTGCTAAAATGATGGTTATCACTTTTTATAAACTTAAAAATAATGGGTTCTAAAAAATTGATTGTAAGTGGGTTTTTGTTTTGTTTTTACTTTAAGTGCCAAACTGTGTATAGCTCACTTATTTGTTCTTTAATTTTATTTTTAAAAACCTTTCAAATCTTCATAAATCAGACAAAGGAGTAAAAGTACAAAGATTGAGAAGCAAAACAGATAGAGTCTTGATAATTCTTTAACAGAAACTTATTGATTGGGGATAGGTGCTTGAAAAGCATATTTTACAAAAAAAGTTTATAAGGAAATGTCCAGGACAACACAAACTTTATTAAGGTAAAAAGCAAAAACAAAATAAATTTTAATTATGTATGTACTCACACAGTTTGTGAATTTAGTGATACTAAATATACACAAATGTATGACCATGAAGCAAATGCAATTTTAATGAAGTTAAATACTAGACTGGAAATGCTTTAGGAAAATTACTATACATACACAACCCATCTGTATTGAAACCATTTATTGTTTATCTCCAAATGTACCACTATCATTGAGGATTCTGATCTGAATTTCCCTTGATAGAAATATTGAGAGAAAGAAATTTTTAAAAAATTCATTTCCTTAATTAAAGCTTCAAATTTCAAGGAAAAATTGTTTTTCAAATATATAAAAACAGTACTCTGGGAATTTTAACATACAGCGCATAAATTTGTACATTGCAAACTATTCATTTTGGCATTCATAAATTGAGAATCAACTCATTAAAGTGTGTTGAGTTCATGAAAATATTTATCAATATTAGTTAGACAGAATTTCTATTACTGATCACTGCTCTGCACAGTCCCATTGATCTAAAAAAAAAAAGAGTAGGAATAATAAGTGAATACATTGTTGTGGTCTTTCTGGACTGATCATAAAAATGTAATAGAATACAAAGGATATTATACCAAACAAACTAAACTACAGTCAAAATATAGGTAAATAATAATAATAATAAAACCTACTTGATATTTACCAACAGCAAGAATATCTAGCCATCTTTGAATGCTAAGTGTGTTTCAGACACGGTACATAGTTCTTTATCTAAGTGACCTTAGGCACAACAGAACTCATCTCATCGGGCATCTTCCTCTTTTTCCCTGACCCTCCACTTTACCAAGCATGATGTCCTTCTCCAGGGACTGATTCCTCCTGATAATATGTCTGAAGCATGAGACATGAAATCTGGCTATCTTAGCTGCTAAGAAGCATTCTAGTTGCAGTTCTTCTATCAGAGATTTGTTTGTTCTTCTGGCAGTCTATGGTACTTTCAATATTCTTCTCTAACACCATAACTCAAATGCATCAACTCTTCTACGGCCTTCTTTATTCATTGTCCAACTTTCACATGCATATGAGGGTATTGAAAATACCATGGTTTGGGTCAGGCAAATCTTAGTCTTCAAACTGACATCTTTGCTCTTGAATACTTAAAAGAAGGGTGTTTTTGTTTTTGTTTTTTGTTTTTTGTTTTGCAGCAGATTTACCTAATGCAAATCCCAGCAAAATGAAGTCTTTGACAACTTCAATCTTTTCTCCATTTACCATGATGTTATTTATTGGTCCAGTGATGAAGAATCTTGTTTTCTTTACATTGAGATGCAACCCATCCCAAAGGCTGTGGTCTTTGATCTTCATCAGTAAGTATTTTAAGTCTTCATCATTTTCAGAAAGCCAAGTTGTATCTGGTAGTGTAGTGCATTACAATATGAGCTGCTAGCTGAAAGGTCAGTAGTTCAAAATTATTAACTGCTCCACCGGAGAAAGATGAGGCTTCCTGCTCTTGTAAAGAGTTACAGCCTTGGGAAACCTTTACAGGGTCACTATGAGTCGGAGCCGACTCCACGGCACATAACCATCACCACCACCACCATCATCTGCTTATCACAGGTTGTTAATCATCTCCTCTAATCCTGATGTTCCATTCTTTTTCACATAATCCAGCTTCTCAGATTCTTTGCTCAGCATATAGGTTAGCTAAGTATGGCAAAAGAATACAACCCTGGCACACAGTTTTTCTGATTTTAAACTTTTCAGTGTCCCCTTGTTTGAATGAGTGCCTCTTGGTCTATGTACAGGTTTCTCATGAGCCCAACTAGTGTTCCGGAAAACTCATCCTCCACAATGTTGCCTATAGCTTGTCATGATCCCCACATTTGAAAACCTTTGCGTAGTCAATAAAGCACAGATAAACACATTCTTGGTATTCTCTGCTTTCAGCCAAGATCCATCTGATTACAGCAATTAGATCCCTTGTTCCATATGCTCACTTGAATCCAGCTTAAACTTCTAGCAGTTCAATGTACTCTTTCAGCTGTTTTTGAGTTATATTTAGCAAAATTTTACTTGCATGTGATATTAATGATATTGTCCATTGCTCTCCAAATTCTGTTGGGT
>NW_006408558.1:1675979-1702294 GCF_000296735.1 Chrysochloris asiatica
GCCAGCTTGAGAAATACTGAACATGTTCTTTCCTTTTGGTTTTTTAACTCCAGTTCTTTGTATCTTTCATTCTAATTGTTCACTTTGTCTTCTTGAGTTGCCCTTTGAAATTCTCTGTTCAACTCTTTTACCTCCTTATTTCCTCCATTAGCATTAGCATTTCTACTCTGGTCAGCAAGTTTCAGAGTCTCCTCTGACATCCATTTTGACCTTTTCCTTCTTTCTTGTCTTCTTAATGACTTTTTGCTCTCTTCTTGTACGATGTTCTTGATGTTGTCTCACAATTCTTCATTTGTGTTTAATGCATCAAATTTGTTATTGATATGGTCTCTAACTTCAGGCAAGATATATTCAAGGTGATATTTTAACTCTCATTGACTTGTTTTAATTTTCTTCAGCTTCAGCCTGAACTTGCATACAAGAAATTAATGGTCTGTTCCACAGTCTTCCCCTAGCCTTTTTTGGCTGATGTTGAGCTTTTGCCCATCTCTTCTCACAGATGAAGTTATTTTGATTTCTGTGTATTCCATCTGGTGAGGGCCATGTGTATAATCCTTATTTATGTTGTTTTAAAAGGTATTTGCAATGAATAAGTCATTGGTCCTTTAAACTCTATCATGAGATCTCCAGAATCATTTGTACCACCAAGGTCTTATTTTCCAACAAGTGATCCTTCCTCTTTGTTTCTAACCTTTACATTCAAATCACTATTAATTATCAATGCATCTTGATTGCATGTTTGATAAATTTTAGACAGAAGAAGTGGTAGAATTGTTCAATTTCATCATCACTGACTTTAATGGGTGGTGTGCAGATTTGAATAATAGTGATATTAACTGGTCTTCCTTGTTCGTATATGGATATTACCCTATCACAGATAGCAATGTACTTCAAGATAGATTTTGAAATGTTCTTTTTAATGATAAATGCAATAACATTCCTCTTCAATTTGTCATTCCCAGGATAGTAAACCATATGATTTTATGATCCAAAATGGCCAATGCTAATCCATTTCAGCTCACTGATACCTAGGATATCAATGTTTATCCATTCCATTTTATTTTTAACAACTTCCAATTTTCTTAGAATCATACTTCGTAACATTCATATTCTGAATATAAATGGATGCTTGTCACAGTTTCTCCTCATTTTTAGTTGCACCCTATTAGCAAAGAAAGGTCCCAAAAGCTTTACTCTAGTCTCACCACCATGGTCAACTCTACTTTAAGGAGGAATTTCTTCACCATTCATATTCTGAGTTCCTTCCAACCTGAGGGGCTCATCTTCCAGCACAATATCCAACAATATTCTGTTGCTATTCCTAATGTTTGTATCTACGGTCACTATATCTAAATATGTTCTACTGCTATTCATGAGATTTTCAATGGCTAAACATTCAGAAGAAGTATGCCTTTCATTCTTCCTAGTCTATCATAGTTTGGAAGCTCAGCTAAAAACTCTCTTCCATGGGTGACTGACTCTAATACAATTTCAAATACCAGTGGCATAGTTTCCAACATCATAACAACATGAAAACAAACTGTCAGGTGAGTTTATATATAACCCTATATAGTGTGACTATAGAACTGACTGCATAGCACCTAACAACATATGCATGTTACAAAAATGAAATTATTAGTGAATATACTGACTTGTGTTACACTTCATTTTAATAACCATAGTTTGATGTGCTGCTTTCATAAGTTCTTTCTACCCATTGTCTGGTAACTCCCAGCAAAAGTTTGGGTGGGACCATGGAGTCCTGGTGTAGTGTTGTAGGATAATTGTTGTTGTTGTTGTTGTTAGGTACCATCGAGTAGGTACCGACTCATAGCAACCTTATGCACAGCAAAATGAAACACTGCCCAATCCTGGGCCAACTTAACTACTATTGCCATGCTTGAGTCCATCGATGCTGCCACTAGGTCAATCCATCTCGTTGGGGGTCTTCCTCTTTTTCTCTGACCCTCCACCTTACCAAACATGATATCCTTCTCCAGTGACTGGTCACTCCTGACAATATCTCTGAAGTATGAGAGATGAAGTTTGGCCATCTTGGCCTCCAAGGTGCACTCTGGCTGCACTTCTACCAAAATGGATCTATTGGTCCTTTGGGCAGCTCAATGCACTTTCAATATTCTCCTCCAACACCATAACTCAAAAGCATCAATTCTTCTACTGTCTTCCTTATTCACTGTTTAGCTTTCACATGCATATGAAAATACTAGGCTTGGGTCAGGCACACCTTAGTCCTCAAGCTGACATCTTTGCCCTCCAACACTCTGAAAAGGTCTTATGCAACAGATTTGCCTAATGCAATACGTCATTTGATTTCTTGACTGCTGCGTCCATGAATGCTGATAGTTGATCCAAGAAGAATGAAGTGCTTGACAACTTCAATCTTTTCTCCATTGATAAGAATGTTGTTTATTGGTCCAGTGGTGAGGATTTTTGTTTTCTTGACATTGAGATGTAATCCACACCGAAGGCTGTTCTCTTTGGTCTTCATCGGTAAATGTTTTAAGTCCTCTTCACTTTCACCAAGCAAGGTTGTATCATCTGCATATCGCAGGTAGTTAATGAGTCTTCCTTCAATCCTGATGCCACGTTTTTCTTCATAGAACCCAGCTTCTCAGATGATTTGCTCAGTATGCAGGTTGAATAAGTATGGTGAAAGAATATAATCTTGTCACACATCTTTCTTAATTTTAAACATTCAATGTTCCCATGTTCTGTTCAAACAACTTTTCGTCCAGGTACAGTTTAGTGGATTGCTCATCACAAGGTTTGTAGTTCAAACCCACCAGCTGCTCCTCAAAAAATGTATACAGTGTTACTGAGTTGAAACTAACTGGATGTCACATAACAACAATAGATACCTGCAAATAAAGTGCTTGTGGCCCAACAATTTTTTTTTTTTTTTTTTAATTGCAAATAAGATGCTGCAGTGGTAGCAGAGTCAGAAGAATCAACACAACAGCAAAAGATGGCACAGTGGGCTCCTGGTCCCTAGAACAAGAAAGCTGAGCCTCTTCAGGCAGAAGGTTTGCTGGAAGAGTGAGGAATGAGGAAGGCTGAAGAAAACTTGATGCATTTGAATCATGGTATTTGTGAATAATATTGAATATACCACAGGCTTTCAGAATAATGAACATATTTGTTCTGAAAGAAGGACAATAAAAATGATCCTTAGAAGCAAAGATGCATTTGTTTCACATCCTTTTGCTATGTTATGTTGTGGGGTGGGACCATGCAAATAAGTTGATAGAGACCCTAACATGGGGATAGGCCAGTTTTGCCATCCTGGTAGGCTTAAAACAAGTCATCCCAGAGGCAGAAACAGGGAACCACTACCACCGAGAAGAAACGTGAATGGAGTGAATCTTTTGAGCCCAAAGTACCTGTGTTGAAACCTATTAGACCCAGGGAACAAAGAGTTGTAACACTACAGATGAGAGAAGCAGCAACAGAGAAACAGTGGCAGCTGAGGCAGCAGAACCAGCAGAGCAGCACCGGACTGCACAGTGGGCTTCCTGGCTCATGGAGGGAGAAATCTGAGCGCCTTCAGGCAAGAAAGTTGCTAGCAGAATTGGGTGCCTTCAAGCCCTTATTGATGGAGCTTTTTAATGCTTATCTAAGTAGGGCATTGGCCTGCCTTTGAGACCCAAAAGTCTTAAGACCAAGAAGTCAAGAAGTGTGGGAGAGGTCTGACTATGGCACAGCTGAGAAATGGTTATCCTGAGTCTTTCCTGATCCTGAATTATAACCTGTTACTACAAGGAGCTCTGGTAGCGTTGTGGTTATGAATTGGGCTGCGAACTACAAAGTCAGCAGTTGGAAACTATCAGCTGATCTGTGGGAGAAAGATGAGGCTTTCTGCTCGCATAAAGATTCACAGCCTTGGAAACGCTGTACAGGGTCGCTATGAGTCGGAACTGACTCCATGGCACATAATAGCAACAACCCTAATATATTTGATAATTTTGAGTATTGTCTGTGAGTTCTTTGTGTCCATTGCATCAAATTATCAAAACCAGCCAAAAAATAGAGAATGTCATAGGAGGGATTTGGTGTCAAAATTAATAAATAGGTTGGCGAGAGGAAACGCATCTGACCTTTGCTTTATAGTCTGACCTTTGCTTTATAGAAGTCAGGCTTGGACTGATGCTGATGATGATGTTAGAGGACTTCAGATGCCTTCACGTGGCCATTGTTATACAACAGCTGATTGTGATCCTTTATCTGTTATTACATATTCTCCCAAACAATGCACATTTGGATGTTACAGTGTTTTAGAGTTTTATTCATAAAGAACTACAAAATTATAAACACCTGTGTATTTTAAGATTCATTATACTTTTATTTCCTAGGATTAAGTAAGCAAGTGGCTATTTCTAGAGATAGTGTTACTATATCCATGAAGTTTATTATTTGAAAAAATTTTAGCTTTAGATTGCCTAACCACCCTCCAGATAAACTATATTAATTTAACATTCTATCAATGGTGAATTAGTGATTACACTCCTTCAACTCTAACCAACACTGAACTTTGTCATTTTTGCCACCTTGCTTTGATTTAATAACTATCATGTGCTCCACCTACTAATCTGATAATAATATAGTGTCCTGCAGTGATAAAATCTCATT
Source organism: Chrysochloris asiatica (assembly GCF_000296735.1). NCBI lineage: Eukaryota > Metazoa > Chordata > Mammalia > Afrosoricida > Chrysochloridae > Chrysochloris > Chrysochloris asiatica. Next base: position 1,680,627 of record NW_006408558.1, read on the forward strand.
AAAATATCACAGAGAAACAGGCAAGTTAATAAAAATTCACATTGAATTAAACAATAAAAATGAAAGTGATATTCAGTAAGTAACTAAACTTAAGTATTTAAGCTTCTTGGCATGATGGATCAATTACAATGGCATGGACATCAAGGACACTGAAAAAAAAATGATGGTAAATTTCCCTATCAACCAGTATCCTTGCTTTAAAAATATTCAACTAAAAACTTCCTATGTACATTTACACACACACGTACACACACGTCTTCAACACCATAGATATTATGTGGCTTTATTTTATATCTAAAGTTTGATAAAATGTATTTTTATCTTCTTTGGTACACTTTCAAGTCTTGGACAACATGTATACATGATAAGATTTTAGAACAAGATGACTTAACTATTTATCTATTTTTATTACTATTTATTCCTCCATTTTTAAAATAAAATCTTATTTTTTGAATTAATTCCTTTGAAACCACTCTAACTTTCCCCTCCTAGAATTCTATGTTTGGCTTCTAGTTTAAGTAATCCATGTTACAAACTCTATTATCTTAAAAATGAGTAAGTAGGGGGCTACGGATGATTAGTTCAGACACATTACTGCTATCAGAAAACATGACTCTAATTATATTCCTCATTGACAATCTAAGCTTTATGTAAGAAAGGCAGCACCATATCTTCTATAATACAGATTCTTACAATATTTACTGAACAAATTAAGGAATGGGTGAAGAGCTCAGTAAGTACCTCCACTGTATTACTTATGTTGCCAAGGAGTCCTCATTGTTGGAATTAAAGCTAAAGTATACTTTGCAAGTTCTCTGCTACTCTCATATTTAAACTTAGTTGTAGCATTCCTATTTGTCTAGAATGACTTTTCCTCAGGCTCTACTTATTAATTGACATTTTTTAGCAGTGGGGTAGAGGGAAGATAACTAGGCAACTCAAAGTCATTTACTTTCACCATCACTTTAAATCATCTCAGGTAATTAGAGCTTTTTATGTTCCAAGAAACAATGATTGGGATACTACTTCTGGCAATCAACAGGAGTTAACTATTTTGTATACAATAAGTATCAACTCTTTTTTGGTGTTATTGTTAGATGCCATTGAGTTGGTATTGAATCATAGTGACCCTATGCACAACAGAATGCAGTAGTACTGCCTGATCCTGGGCCAACCTCACAGTTATTGCTACATTTGAGCCCATTGCTGCTGCCACCGTGCCAGTTCATCTTATTGGGGGTCTTCTTCTTTTTATCTAACCCTCCACTTTACCCAACATGATAGCCTTCTCCAGTGACTGGCCCCTCCTGACATTATATCCGAAGTATGAAAAACAAAGTCTGGCCATCCTGGCTTCCAAGGAGCACTCTGGCTGTACTTCTTACAACACAGATCTATTTGTTCTTTTGGCAGTCCACGAAAATTTCAATATTCTCCTCCAACACCATAACTCAAATACATCAATTCTTCTATGGTCTTCCTTATTCACTTATTTTTAAAAATATCTAGAGTTTAATATTCAGTATTAAACTCTAGATATATTTAAAAAACAAAACAATGGCTTAAAAGCACTAGACAGTATGTTCAACAGTTAACAATGAAAGTAAGGATAATCAGATAAGCTTTTTTTCCTTTTTTTCAGACTTTTAGTCACAAATCTCTCAGAAAAACAACTGAAATAGAAAGGTACAATTTCTGTGCCTAAAGAATGAGAGAACAGAATTTGAGGTAACTAACAGCATGGACCTTGCCAGATGGAACACACAGAAATCAAATTGACTATATCTATGGAAAGAGACGATGGAGAAGCAACACATCATCAGTGAAAACAAGGCCAGGGGCAAATTTAAACTGAAGCTGAAGAAAATGAAAACAAGTCCACGAGAGCCAAAATATGACCTTGAATATATCCCACCTGAATTTAGACATCATCTGAAGAACAGATTTGATACATTAAACACTAAAGACCAAAGACCAGAAGAGTTGTGGGATGACATCAAGAACACCATATATGAAGAAAGCAAAAAATCATTGAGAAGACAAGAAAGAAGGAAAAGGTCAAAATGGATGTCAGAAGAGACACTGAAACTTGTTCTCCATCATAGAGATGCTAAAGCAAATGGAAGAAATGAGGTCCAAGGGCTGAACAGAAAATTTCAAAGATCAGCTCAGAAGATACAGCCAAATACTACAATAAAATGTGCAAAGATCTGGAATCAGAAAACCAAAAAGGAAGAACACACTCAGCATTTCTCAAGCTGGAGTAACTAAGAAAAAATTCGAGCCTCGACTTTCATTATTGAAAGATTCTCTGGGCAAATTATTGAATGATGCAGAAAGCATCAAAAGAAGATGGAAGGATTACACAGAGTTACTGTACCAACCATTTCAAGATGTGCCATATGATCAAGAGCCAATGATCCTGAAGGAGGAAGTCCAAGGTGCATTGAAGGAATTGACAAAGAACAAGGCACCAGGAATTGATGGAATACAAATTGAAATATTTCAAGAAAGTGAGGCGGCACAGCAGGCACTCAGTTATCTCTGCCAAGAAATTTGGAAGACAACTGACTGACTGATTGGAAGAGATGCCTATTTGTGACCATTCCAAAGAGAGGTGACCCAATAGAATACGGAAAACATCGGACAATCTCTTTGATATCCCAAGCAAGTAAAGGTTTGCTAAAGGTAAAATTGAAATGGCTACAATCATACATTGACAGAGAATTTCCAGAGGTTTAAGCCAGATTCAGAAGAAGCCGTGGAACAAGGGATATAATTGCTGATGTCCGATGGATCTTGGCTGAAAACAAAGACTATCAGAAAGATGTTTACCTGTGCTTTATTGACTATGCAAAGGCTTTCGATTGTTGGATCATGATAAGCTATGGACAACATTGCAAAATATGACTATTCTGGAACACTTAATTGTGCTCATGAGGAATCTGCACATGGACCAAGAGGCAGTTGTTCAAACAGAACATGGGAACATTGAATGGTTTAAAATTAAGAAAGATGTGTGACAAGGTTGTATTCTTTCATCATACTTATTCAACCTGTATGCTGAGCAAATAAACCTGTATGCTGAGCTGGGTTCTATGAAGAAAAACATGGTATCAGGATTGGAGGAAGACTCATTAACAACCTGCGATATGCAGATGATACAACCTTGCTTGCTGAAACTGAAAAGGACTTAAAATATTTACTGATGAAGATCAAAGAGCACAGCCTTTGGTATGGATTACATCTCAATGTAAAGAAAACAAAAATCCTCACCACTGGACCAATAAACAACATTCTTATCAATGGAGAAAAGATTGAAGTTATCAAGAACTTCATTCTTTGTGGATCAGCTATCAACACTCATGGAAGCAGCAGTCAAGAAATCAAACTATGTATTACATTAGGCAAATCTGCTGCACAAGAGCTTTTTAAAGTGTTGAAGAGCAAAGATGTCAGCTTGAGAACTAAGGTGCGCCTAACACAAGCCATGATATTTTCAATAACCTCATATGCATGCGAAAGCTGGCCAGTGAATAAGGAAGACCATAGAAAAATTGATGCCTTTGATTTATAGTGTTGGAGAAGAAGATTGAAAGTGTCGTGGGCTGCCAAAAGAATCAATAGATCCGTTTTGGAAGAAGTGAAGCCAGAGTGCTCCTTAGAGGCCAAGGTGGCCAAACTTTGTCTCTCATTCTTTGGGCATATTGTCAAGAGGGACCAGTCACTTGAGAAGGATATCATGTTTGGTAAGGTGGAGTGTCAGAGAAAAAGCGGAAGACCCCCAACAAGGTGGATTGGCCAAGTGACAGTATTGATGGACTCAAGCATGGCAACAGTAGTGAGGTTGGCCTGGGATCAGGCAGTGTTTCGTTATGCTGTGCATATGGTTGCTATGGGTCTGTACCGACTCAATGGCACCTAACAACAACAAATAGCAGCTTGAGTCCTAGTGTGGCATAGTAAGATAATGTGCTGGACGACAAAGTCAGTTTGAACAACAAGGTCAGTGATTCAGACCCACAAGCTGCTCCTTGGAAACCGTATACAGGGTCACTATTGGCTGGAACTGAATAGCAGCTTAGTTACCTAGTAGTGGTATAACAAAAATAATACAAGTGGATAGCTTTAACAAACAAAATTATTCTCTCTCATTTTATTGTTGTTGTTAGGTGCCATCGAGTCGATTCCGACACATAGCAACCCTGTATAGAGTTTCCAAGGAGTAGCTGGTGAGTTTGAACCACTGACTTTGCCGTTCAAATGGCCTTGCAGTCTGGCGCATTAACCCACCGGAACTCTTAGTTTAGAAGACTAGAAATCTGGAGCCGTTACTGACTTGTTGTTATGTGCTATGGAGTCGGTTCCGATCCATAGTGAGCCTGTACAGGGTTTCCGAGGCTGTAAATCTTTATGGGAGCAGACAGCCTCATCTTTCTCCTGCTTAACAGCTGGTAGTTTCGAACTGCTGAATTTTTAGTTCGCAGACTGATTTGTAACGACTACGCTACCAGAGCTCATTATAACTGGCTTAAGGGAAGGTTTTCTCTCTGTTGACTCTGGAAGAAATTTCTTGTCTCCTTTGAGTATGCAGATCTCTATTTATCTGCCATCTGCCATTAGTCTTTCCCTGGGTCTAGGAGGTTTTCAGCACAGTGGCCCCAGGTCAAAAGTAGGTGCTCCACTTGAAAGCAGATGCTCCCATTGGACTCTTCTTTCTTATTGATAGTCATGTCTGCCCCATTGAGATCTAAAAGTTGTTAAGAATTTCATTTTACTTGGATCCACAATCAGCACCCATGGAAGCAACAGTGAAGATATTAATTGAAATATTGCACTGGGAAAATCTGCTGCAAAAGATCTCTTTACAGTGTTCAAAAGGAAAGATGCCACTTTGAAGAGAAGAGTGCTCCTTACTCAAGCCTTAGTATCTGCAATTGTCTTATTTGCATGTGAAAATCAGTCTGTGAATAAGGAAGATCAAAGAAGAATTGATGCCTTTTAATTATGGTGTGAGAAAGGAATCTTAAATACGCCATGAACTGCCAGAAGAATGGACAAATCTGTCTATAAAAAGCACAGCAACACTTCTTACAGTTAAGGATGCTGAGAGTTTGTCTCATGGACTTTGGATATGTTACCAAGAGCAATCTGCTCCTGGCAAAATAGTGGTCAGTGAACAAGAGGAAGGCCCTCACTGAAATGGACTGAAACATAACAAAATTGTGAGGATAATGCTATATGATGCATTATTTCTTTTGTTGTGCATAGGGTCACTGTGCATCAGGTCACTTGACGGCACCCAAAGCAACAATATCAGCAACTTGAAAGTTAGAAGAGAATCCAATTAAGGAGATAATTTGATAAAGCAATCCCCAAATTCTGTGTACATATTTTGCCCAAATGAAAACTATTATCACACATGTTCATGATCAACATCAGAAAAAGGTAAATAAACTAAACTAAATTTTGAAAAAAAAAGGTATGTAAACTAAATTTTGAGACATAATTTTCCAGTTTAGTTCAACTTAAATGTTTCACACACATCCGTTAAGTCAATTCTGACTCATAACAATCCTGTAAGGATAGAATATAACTGTGCCACAAGATTTCCAAAACTGTAAGTCCATATAGAAACAAACTGATAATTTTCAGTCATGGGTTGACTGCTGTGTTTGAACCACTGACATTGGGATTAATGACTGAGTACTTAATCCACCCGGGCTCCTTAGGTTAGTCAACTAAACTAATGGCATGTGTAGAAGCTTAAAATGATTTTCTGCTTTGAATTTTTTTTTTTTTTTAATTAATGCCTTGGAAAATCTATGAGACCGTTCTACTTTGTCCTACAGGGCCACTGTGAGTGGAATCTGCCAAACCATATTAAAAGAGACTCTGAATTTTTTTCTTGAGCAAAAAGAAGCTATAGCAATTGGAAGAAATGATGAAATAAAAGAGTTGAGCAGAAAATTCTAAAGGGGAGCCTGAGAAGACAAAGTCATGTATTATAATGAAGTGTGCAATGGAGTTAGAAAACCAAAAACAAAGACATGTTCCGCATTTCTGAAACTGAATGAACTGAAGAAAACTACTAAAGCCTCAGTTTTCAATATTGAAGGATTTTATTGGAAAATAATAAAAGTGGATGGCTTTAAATAACCATGATGCAGGGAGCATCAAAGAAGTTGGAAGGACTACAGAGTCACTATATCAAAAAGAATTGGTTGATAGTTAAACATTTCAAAAGTTAGTATATGATCAAGAAGAGATGGTACTGAAGGAAGAAGTCTAAGTTCTATTGAAGGTGTTGGTGAAAAACAAGGCTGCAGGAATCGACAGAATTCAAATTAAAATGTTTCAACCAGCCAATGCAACACTGGAAACTCTCACTTGACTATGCCAAGAAATTTGGAAGACAACTACCTGAGCAACTGATAGAAGAGATTCATATTTGTGCCCCTTCCAAAGAAAGGTGACCCAATTAAAGGAAAAAAATAATGGAATAATATCATTAATATCACAGGCAAGTAAAATGTAGCTGAAGAGAATTCAAGTTGCAAAAATATAACAAGGAGCTGCCAAAAACTCAAGCTAGATTCCGAAAAGAATATGGCAAATTCAAAAGAGAATGTGGATGTTGAATCATTTAAAATCAGAAAAGGTATGTGCCAGGATTGTATTCTTTCACCATACCTATTCCATCTGTATGCTGAGCAAATAGTCCAAAAGGCTGGATTATATGAAGAAGAATTTGGCATCAGGACTGAAAAAAGACTCATTAACAACCCACGAAATGCAGATAACACAACCTTGCTAATTGGAGGGGAAAGGGGCTTAAAAGACTTAGTGATAAAGATAAAAGACTACAGCTTTCAATATGGGTTGCACCTCAGTGTAAAGAAAATAATAATCTTCACAACTGGACCAATACATAAAATTATGATAAATAGAGAAAACATGGAAGTTGTCAAAGACTTCATTTTACTTAGCTCCACAATCAACACTCATGGAAACAGCAGTCAAGAAATCAAATGATGTATTGTGTTCAGCAAATCTGTTGTAAAAGACCTCTTTAATGTGTTAAAGAGAAAAGATGCCAGTTTGAGGAATAAATTGTACCTGACCCAAATCATGATATTTTCAATTTTCCCATATCATATATGCAGGTGAAAGCTGGGCAATGAATAAGGAAGACCTTAGAAAAATCAGTGTAGTTGAATTATGGTGTTGGGAAGGAATACTGAAAGTACCACGAACTGCCAGAAGAACAAACAAGTCTGTCTTGGAAGGAGTACAGCTAGAATGTTGTTTAGAAGAGAGGGTGGTGAGTGTTCAACAAAATTCTACTTTAATGACATTGTTGAATGATTGTTTGCATTTCATTGGCTAACTTTTCTTTGGAATAGGCACATATATCTCTCCAAAGAGTTGGTCAGTTACCTGTCTTCAAAATATCTTAGCATCATGAAGTGAGCACCTCCATTGCTGCAACAGGTTGTTGAAACATTTCAGTTTGGAGCCTTGTTGTTTGCCAATAGTTTCAGTGCAATTTATACTTCTTCCTTCAGTATCCTTGGTTCTTGATCATAGGCTACCTCTTAAAATGCACATAAACCAATTATTTTTGGCAAAGTGACACTGTATGCATTCTTTTCATGCAAACTGCATCATTCAATATTTTGCCAATGTTGTTGTTGTTGTTGTTAAGTGCCGTCGAGTCGGTTCCGACCCATAGCGACCCTGTACAGGGTTTCCGAGGGTGTAAATCTTTACGGGAGTAGAAAGCCTCATTTTGCCAATAGAATCCTTCAATATTAAAACCCAAGGCTTGAAGTTTTGCTTCAGATCTTTCAGCTCAAGAAAGGCTGAGTATATTCTTCTTTTTATGTTGTTTTCTAACTCCAGGTCTTTGCACATTTCATTGTAATCCTTAACGTTGTTGTCTGTAGCTGTCCTTTGAAATTTTCTGTTCAGCTCTTTTATTTCATCTTTTCTTCTAGTTGCTTTGCTTCTCTATGCTCAAGAACAAGCTGTAGATTCTCTTATGACAACCATTTTGGTCTTTTAAATAACCTTTTGCTTTCTTCATATATGCTGTTCTTGATGTCTTCCCACTACTCTTCTGGTGTTTAATAATTAGTGTCTAATGCATAAAATCTGTTCTTGAGATAGTCTCTAAATTCAGGTGGGATATATTCAAGGTCATATTTTAGGTCTCATGAATTTGCTTTAATTTTCTTTAGCTTCAGTCTGCAATTGCATATAAGCAATTGATGGCATGTTCCACAGTCGGGCCCTGGCTTTTTTTTTTTTGAGTAATATTGATCTTCTCTGCAGTCTTTTCCAATGGATGTAGTCAATTTGATTCCTGTGTATTCCATCTGTTGAGGTCCATGTGTATAGTCGCCTTTTTTTGTTATTGAAAAAAGTTATCTGCAATGAAGAAGTTGTTGGTCTTTCTAATTTTTATTATTTGATCTCCAGCATCATTTCTATCACCAAAACTGTACTTTCCAAATATGGATCCTTCCTATTTGTTTCCAACTTTCTCACTCCAATCACCAGTAAGTATCAATGCATCTTGAATGCAAAGTTGATCAATTTCCAACTAAAGAAGTTGGTAGAATTCTTCTTTTCAACATCACTTACTTTGGGGTTGCTACAAAAATTTGAATAATAGTGATATTAACCGGTCTTCCTTATAGGTATATGGATATTATCCTATCACAGACAGCATTGTACTTCAAGATACATCTTGAATGCTCTTTTTGACCATGAATGCAGCACCATTCCTCTTCAATATGTGCCCAAAGCATCTGACTTCAGATTCAAAATTACCAATACCGGTTCTTTTCATCTTACCACTGTCTAGGATGACAATCTACATCTAAAATGACACTTTATCCATAGAGATTTAATGTGAATAATAAAGACAATATAGTATCGGTGTCAATGTGTTCTATTTATTTTTATTATTTTATTTAGTAAAGAAATACAATATTGGACATGTATATAGTTTCTTTTTTTGAGGATTATCCTTTGCTGTAACAATTATTATCATATTTTTATCTATTGGTGGTTTTCACTTTACATCACTGGAATTTTACCGGAAGTTGTCTTTTCTCCTTCACATTTATATATTTATGACATTATTTATTTTTAACAGTGTTGTTGTTGTTAAATGCTATGGAGTAACAGCTAACTCAACGGCACTTAACAACAACTCATTAGTTTTTTAATTTTTATTGTGAATTGAGTGATAGTTTACATGGGAGAACATCCATTTTACATTCATCCTATCATATTTCATTTCATTGCAATGATTGCAATCCTCTCCATGCGTCATCATTCAACAGTACCTCCCTCTATTTCCTCTGTTTTTTGTTTTGGATGTACACCAAAACACTCAGGAATATACAATCATCCAAACAACCATAGAGCACACTCTACAAGCCTGTCCCCTGGCTGCCAGCACACAGCCCCTCACCTTCCTTGATTCTAGAGTCCTCAGCTGCTCCATCTCTCCATGTCATCAACTCTGTTTCCATCCGCCACTGCTTCTCTGAATAGGGTCCCACATTCCATTCATGCACTTCTCCCTTGATGGTCCTAGGGTTCTCTGTTCCAGTAATGTAAGACTAACTACACCCCTTTTTTGCTATAGAACCTCTATCTTTATGGTTGTGACAATTGCGATGTCATGATAACAACTACTCACTATTGAATCAAAAGAATCTCATTCTCATTTCCTTACACCAGATCTGTCTAGACAAGATGAAAACTATTCAGTGGGGACTCTACCTTCCCCCCCACACTCTGAAACTAAACTCCCTCTTGAAAACTTGTAAGCCTTTACACCACCACCCCACCCACACACACACACACTTTAGGTAGCCAGTGTCTAAGTTGCCCATCCCTATCAACTCTGTGTACAGAGGGGATGGGAATGATCCTTGCTCTGAAGATTCCTTCCCTCTTGGTTGGTATTTTAAGCTACTAGAGCTATAAGTATAAGTCAAGTTCATTATATTGTAGCAATTTACACTTGTTTTCTTTATCAAAAATAATTTGTTTTATCTTCCTCTAGTCGATATCTGATCATTCAGTCATCAAAGCTAGGTCAAATGGGTACTATGTGCAAGTTTGGGGGTTCTTGTGCATCTCCCGTCACTTCACATCAGCTGGATGCTTCACTCTCAGCTCTAGCCCTCTGTGGCTATGTTCTTGTCCATGGGCTCAGGAGTCCCTGGATATCACCACACTTCGGACCAACCAGTTCTCACCATACTCCACGTCAACAGGAGTCTATGTAAAGTGGTCAGACTTGGCCCACATCTTCATTGGTGCTTTTCCCCCACTTCCACTCACCAGTAGACCAACGTGGTCGCCAGCAAGCTTACATGTCTGTTCATGCATTTCCTTTGAGTTTCAGTCTTGGAAGGGGTTTTGTCCTAAAGGGACTTGATTTCTTGCCTTGCTCACTACCCAGTGAGCAACTTGCTTTTTCTTGTGGTAGCCAATCAGACAGCCATTTTTGTTTTTGATTTTTTCCCTGCTGGTCTTTCTTTCAAGAAGCATCTTCTGTTGCAGGCTGGTCTTCTTGGCTTTTCAGCTGGAATTTCTCAGCTCTACATAATATCTTTTAGTGGTGGTGGTGGTGTGCCATGGAGTTGATTCTGACTCATAGTGACCCTGTGTAGAGTTTCCGAGGCTGTAAATCTTTATGGGAGCAGAAAGTCTCAGCCTTCTCCCAAGGACTAGCTGGTAGTTTTGAACTGCTGGCCTTGAGGTTAGCCCAACTAGTAACCACTACACTACCAGAACTCCTTTATCAGAGTGTCTTTTAGTAGTCATTCTATATTAGGCATATATTTTTTTTAAATGTCATTAATGCTTTAGAAGGTTATAGAAAAACAAGCCTCATCTTATAATATGTATGCCAAATTTTATTGTATGTAAATTATGGCATAGAGAAATTTAAAATTATTTTATAGTTTATTATGGATGATCTGATAGGAGATTATTATACTGTGTGATTGAAGGGAAGGGGCATAAAATACTTAGGGAAAAGTTATTTTGTGGGGTTAAATGTAGTAATTAAAGTAATTCTAATGCAATGTATTTCTCATATGGGCAAATTTTACTTAGTTCAGAATTGATGGGAATATTAGCAATAAGATGATTGCTTAAATGTCATTAATATTTTATTGAGGTAAGAAATTTAGGAAGATAGATCCTAGGTGGCAGAAACAAGATGGCATCTATATCCCACGTTTGCCATGGTCACAACAAAGATGTAACCCTTGTCAGCTTTCCTGATTTTAGTATTTTCTCTCTTTCTTTTTCCCATTTTTTCCTTAGAAGATGAAGATATTAATGGCTGGAGAAACCATTCCAAGAAAAAAAAATGGGGCAAATGAAGCAAAATCTCAAAGAGAATAAATCAAAAACTACTTTTAGAATTTATCTTCTGAGGGAATTTTCTTTCTGAAATACTTATTTGCTCAAATAATTGTTGTTACGTTGTTGTGCGCCATCGAGTCTGTTCTAAGTCATGGTGACCTGCAGAGGGTTTCTGAGAGTGGTTTGTGGGTTTGAGATATCTACCTTGTGGTCAGCAGTCCAGTGATTATCCTACAGGGATACATCAGGACTCAACTAATAAATGTAAGTAATGTAAAAAATTTTAAGACAGGATTTCATTGCATAAAATAACATTGATTTTTGTCTTATCGATTTTTTCATGAATTAAAAATACTACCATGTAAAGAGGAGTCCTGGTGTGGCGCTATGAGCTAATGCATCAGACTGCAAAGTCATTTGAACTGCAAGGTCAGTGGTTCAAGCTCACCAGCTGATCCTTGGAAACCTTATACAGGGTCACTATGGGTCAGAATCAATTCAACGGCACTTAACAACAACAACATCATCATGTAAAGAAGCTACAATGGCGCTAATTGCAGAGAGGGGCTAGATGAGTAATAGTGAACACTTCCTTAATTGTTAGAATTACTTTATATATGATCTAAGACTTCTACTTGTCTTACTCACTCATCACATACACACACATGCACCTAGAACACTATAAAGTTAGACAATATTAGGCAATATTAGAAAATTGATGCACACAAAGATTTTAAAAATCACCAGCTCAATACATGAACAATAGATGGTAGAGTAGGAATTTGCTTTTTCTGCTCATGTAAAGATTTACACCCTCAGAAACCCTATATAGGGTTACTATGAGTTGGCAGTGGTTTTTGGTTTTAAATATCTATGTATTTGTCTTTACCAAATCAGATAATGGCAATAAACAGATCACAGTGGTATCTATAATGCATTGTCTTGATTGTTCACAAAAAAGTCTCTCATAGACAGAAAATGTCATCTTAGATATTATAGGATTTTTGCTTATCTGGCAGAAAATCATTAACTCAATGTTCTTTTGATTTAAGCATTATCAGTCTGTCAAGATCCTACCGAGAGTGACATCCAGCTACTGAACTTAATGAACCAGATATCAAATTCCTTTGTCTAGAAAACAAATAGTTTTGTTCCAATAGCTTGTAAATCCTAGGACAAGTCACCTATCTCCACATTGGTTTTCATCATTGAAAAGAAATGTAATATTTGAGTAAATGACCACTAATGGATTTGAATACAATCCTTTTGATTCTAAAAGGATTTACCAATGAATCAGTTATCTAGATTAGCTTTTACTCCTTGCTTTTTTCTTTTCTGTTCTCTCCTTTTCTTTTTCATATTTCTGGTGTTGTATTAGACAGGAAGAGCAAGCATTGACAATAAGATGTACAGAGTTTTCGTGTTATACTGAACTCATGAAAATTGTGTGGGAAAGGGAGCTGAGAGCATAAATAAAATATGATGGGTGTACTATCATTAGCTCATGTATCAATTAATCCTATAATCATGAATAGGAAAAGATTCAATATATAAAGTGAAATGATAAAAATGTAAATGGAAATTTTTTTAAAGACATTCATAGCATTAACACAAAGCAATGGTCATTCTTTTATTTGTAAAGAGATTTTTTTTTTTTTAGGATGCTTTTCACATTGACTCTTTTCCTGAACAGAGAGAAAATCTACCAGAAGACAAATTACAGGCGTTCATATATTTAAATGCCAAAGTATATTACAAAGTTATTATCCCAATGTGAAAATCAATAACACATTAACGTTGTATGGTTTTAAATTGTCTTTGTTTTAAAATGAAATAATGGATTATTTTGACATATATGTTTTATTAAATTCAATTGCTTTTGCTATTTCAGATTATAAGATTTCACTGAAGGAAATTTGACCTTATACTATTTTATGTTTTAGAATATATCTATAAACACCACTGAATTATGGTATTTTATATAACTTGGTAATCCCTTTTTTTTCTGTCAGAAAACCCTTCAGAATCTTAATAACCATAATAAATCATCTTTGAGTTTTTATATACCCACCTTTGAATGAAACTTCTCTTGCTACATTGCAATCAAAAGTATATGGTAAAAAAGTAAGTAGTAGGTGAATATTTTATAGATTGCCTGCTAAGGAAAATAAAAAGATTCCTAAGTCATAAAATGAACTTTCAAAGACATCCCAATAGCCAAGTTCATGCAATTTCAATTAAAGTGATCGAACTGCTCAGCATACCAAAACATTTCTTTTCAGGGATACCCTGATCCTATCTGTTCTGTCAGAAAGTGGGACTCACCTGCTGCTTTTTCAGTTATATTATCAGTATCCAACCATTTTCCCCTCCCATTTCCTCTCTGGGCAGTTTGCTGGCCCAGCTCAATTAAAGGACAAATCCATCTCAGGCTGCAGCCTAGGAATTGTAATGAAGTCAGCTGTCAAACTCCTCTCTCACAGCTGCCCCTCTGCGGGTAATCTGATGGCCACTTGTCAGCTGTTTCACCCAGTCAAACACAAAGGGCCTCTGATGGCCTACTTTATTTGAATCAATCTACACGAAGGCAGATGTTGAAATCCCAAAAGGAAAAGGTGTAATTTGATTTAACATTCAGTACTGCCTTTCCCTATTGATATATGGGATCTCTCTGAACTCAATATCCTTTTGCATCCATGATGCAAATGACTTGCTGTTTGTTGATTTTCCTCATTCTGTCATTATAAATAATGCCTTATATTTAACAAATAAATATAGCCAAGTTTGTTAGTTTGGTTTATTAACCCCAATTTCTGCTACCACCTTGCTTAATAAACAATGTAAGATATTATTAATAGAGAAACTATGTGTTCATATAGGAACTCTCTACTTTCAGTACAATTTTTCTGTAAAATTAAAACAACTCTAAAAATAAAGTTTATTTAAAATAATATTTTGGGATAATATTTGGGTGAATAATATTGTCCAGTGGAGCATATCAAAAGACAATACATTAATTGGTCTCTCAAGTGGAAAGAATCTAGATGATTTAATTGCTTTATAAAGAAATATCTATAATCTTATAAATACTCTCTAGTGAGCCAGAAAAACAACTGAGCTAGTCATTCAAGCATTAGCCATTCTTTTAACTTTTTTATTTTCAACCACAAAAAAAAAAAAAAAATTAAAAACTAGATTTTTTTCTAGAGTAATTTAGAGAGACATCCAAAGAATAAGATTAGATAAAGAGAAAGAGAATTGATAACAATGATATTGTTTTCCATTCTCCAACTACAAAGGTTGGAAATAAATTTTCTGTTTTTATTTTAATGAAGGTTACTCTTTATTAAGAATAACTTAAATTAATATATGTTGTTGTTGTTAGAAGCCATCGAGTCGATACCGACTCACAGCAAACCTGTGCACAAAAGAACAAAACACTGCCCAATCCTGGGCCAACTCAACTACTGTTGCCATGCATGAGCCCATTGATGCTACCATTTTGCCAATCCATCTCACTGGGGGTCTTCCTCTTTTTCTCTGACCCTCCACCTTACCAAACATGATATCCTTCTCCAGCGACTGGTCCCTGCTGACAATATGTCCCAAGTATGAGAGATGAAGTTTGGCCAACCTGGCCTCCAAGGAGCACTCTGGCTGCACTTCTTGCAACAGAGATCTGTTTGTTCTTTTGGCAGCCTATGGCACTTTTCAACACCATAACTCAAAAGCATCAATTCTTCTATGGTCTTCGTTATTCAATGTTCAGCTTTCACAAGCATATGATGTTATTGAAAACACCATAGCTTGAATCAGGAGCACCTTAGTCCTCAAGCTGACATCTTTGTGCTTCAACACTTTAAAAAGGTTTTGTGCAGTAGATTTGCTTAATGCAACATGTCTTTTAATTTCTTGACTGCTGCTTCCATGAGTATTGATAGTTAATTCAAGAAGAATGAAGTCCTTGACAACTTCAATGTTTCTCCATTGATAAATATGTTGTTTATTGGTCCATTTGTGAGGATTTTTGTTTTCTTTACATTGAAATGCAATCCATACCAAATGCTGTGCTTTTTGATCTCCATCAGTAAATGTTATAAATCCTCTTCACTTTCAGCAAGCAAGGTTGTATCATCTGCATATCGCAGGTTGTTGATGAGTCTTCCTCCAATCCTGATGCCACATTTTTCTTCATATAACACAGCTATCGATTATTTGCTGAGCAAACAGGTTGAATAAGTATGGTGAAAGAATACAACCCTGTTGCACATCTTTCTTAATTTTAAACCATTTTGTGTTCCAATGCTCTATTTGAACAACTGCCTCTTGGTCCAGGTACAGATTCCTTATGAGCACAATTAAGTGTTTAGGAATACTGATACTTCACAATATTGTCCATAGCTTGTCATGATCCACACAATTGAAAGCCTTTGTGTAGTCAATAGAGCACAGGTAAACGTCATTCTGGTATCCTCTGCTTTCAGCCAAGATCCATCAGACATCAGCAATGATATCCCTCGTTCCACGGCCACTTCTGAATTCAGCTTGAACCTTGGGAAGTTTTCTGTCAATGTATGCTTGCAGCTGTTTCTGTATTACCTTTAGTGAAACTTTACTCGCATGAGACATCAAAGATATTGTCCAATGATTTCCGCATTCCATTGGGTCACCTTTCTTTGGAATGGACACAAATATGGATCTCTTCCAATCAGTCGGCAGGAGAGTTGTCTTCCAAATTTCTTGGCTGAGATGAGTGAGTGCCTCCTGTGCCGCCTCACTTTCTTGAAAGGTTTCAATTTTTTCCCATCAATTCCTGGTGCTTTGCTCTTTGCCAATTTCTTCAATATACCTTGGACTTCCTCCTTCAGTATAATTGACCCTTGATCATATACTACCACGTCTTAAAATGGTTGAACATTAACCCTTTCCTTTTGCTACAGTGACTCTGTGTATTCCTTCCATCTTCTTTTGATGCTTTTTGCGTAATTCAATAATTTGCCCAGAGAATCCTTAAATAACGAAAATCTAGGCTTGAATTTTGTCTCAGTTTCCCCAGCTTGAGAAATGCTGAACATGTTCTTCCTTTTTGGTTTTCTGACTCCAGATCTTTGAACATTTCATTTTTAATATTTGACTTTTTTGAGCTGACCTTTGAAATTTTTGTCCAGCTCTTGTACCTCCTCAATTCTTCAATTTGCTTTAGCATCTCTACACTGGAGAGCAAGTTTCACTGTCTTTTCTGATATCCATTTTGATCTCTTCCTCCTTTCTTGTCTTCTCAATGATTTTTGCTTTCTTTCTGTATGATATTCTTGATGTCATCCCACAACTTTTCTGGTATTCGGTCTTTAGTGTTTAATGTATCAAATCTGTTCTTCAGATGAGCTCTAAATTCAGGTGGGATATATTCAAGGTCCTATTTTGGCTCTCGTGGACTTGTTTTCATTTTTTTCAGCTTCAGTTTGAATTTACATATGAGCAATTGATGGCCTGTTCCACAATCTACCCCTGGCCTTGTTTTGGCTGATGATATGGAACTTTTCCATTACCTCTTTCCATAGATGTAGTCAATTTGATTTCTGTGTATTCCATCTGGTGAGGTCCATGTGTATAATCGGCTCTTATGCTCTCTAGAGTAAGTATTGGAAATGAAAAAAATCATTGATTTTGCAGAATTCTATCATGCGATCTCCAGCATCATTGCTATCACCAAGGCCACATTTTCCAACTACTGATCTCTTTGTTCCCAAGCTTTGCATTCCAATCACCAGTAATGATCAATACATCTTGATTGCATGTTTGATCAATTTAAAATTGAAAAAGTTGGTAGAATTCTTCTATTTCATCCTCACTGGCTTTTAGTGGTTGGTGCTTAAATTTGAATAATAGTGGTATTAACTGGGCTTCCCTGTAGGTGCATGGAAATTATCTTATCACACACAGCATTGTACCTCATGACAGATCTGAATATATCCTTCTTGACAATGAATGCAACACTGTTCCTCTTCAATTTGTCATTCCCAGCATAGTTAATCATGTGGTCAGATTCAAAATGGCCAATATCAGTCCAGTTCAGCTCAGTAATGCCTAAGATATCAATGATTATGAGTTCCATTTCATTTTTTATGATTTTCAATTTACCTAGATTCACACTCTATACATTCCATGTTCCAATTATTAATGGAAGTTTACAGCTGTTTCTCTTCATTTTGTGTTGTGCCCCATCAGCAAATGAAGGTCCCAAGAGCTTTACTCCAATGGGTTTTACTCCATTCGCATCATCACAGTCAACTTTACTTTGAGGAGGTAGCTGTTTCCCAGTGGCATTTGAGTGCCTTGCAACCTGAGGGGCTCATTTTCCAGCACTATAGCTGACAGTGTTTTTCTGCTATTCATAAGGCTTTCAGTGACTAAATATTCAGAAGTAGTTCATCACTCCTTCTTCCCAGTCTGTCTTCATCTGGAAGCTCATCTGAAATCTGTCCATCATGGTTGACCCTGCTGGCATTTAAAATACCCATGGCATAGCCTTCAGAATCACAGTAACTCACAAGTCACCACAGTACAACAAAGTGACAGACAAGTGGTGGAAATTTTATATATATACATACATATGTATATATATGTGTGTGTGTATATATATGCATATATGTATGCATATATACACACACACATATATATATACATATGTATACTGTTATATGTATTTGGTATGGTGCTGCAGCATAATGCACTGGACCACAAGGTCATTTGGTACTGCAAGCTTGCTTTTTCAAACCCCCCAGGTGCTCCTCTGCAAACCTATACAGTGTCACTATGAGTTGGAACCGACTTGTCAGTATCAGTACTTAACAACAACAGCAGCATTATATGTATTTATTCTGTATGTACTAAAAATGTATAAAGATGTTATTTTGATTACAAAATTACTAATGAATCACTCTCTGACTTGAGTATATACATTTCCTAACTCCGTGATTAAAACAAACATACTTAAGAAAATCAGGTATCAAAATGATTTGTCTTATTACTGAATATCTGAAATTTCCATTTGAATGTATTTCTGAAAGTAATAAATGTTTCTTCATGAAATTTGAATATCAAGTGCATGCTAGTAAATTTTAAAACAAAACATGACTACAGAATAGATTTGAGTAGCCAGCCCATTTTACTTAATATCTGCTTAAAACAGGAGAACAGAAATGTTCATTTAGGTTTACAAATCTAGGGTTCTTTTACATTAAGAATTTGTCTTTCCTAAATTAAGTTCAGCTGGAGGTCTGATGGTGCTGTTCAATTAGCATTCAACTGCTAACCCCAAGGTCAGCAATTCAAACTTTCTCCTTGAAAAGGGTGAGGTTTTTTGCTCCTGTGAATGAAGATTTATAGGCATGAAAACAATATACAGGGTCACTATGAGTCAGAATGGACTCAGTGGTAGTGGGTTTGGTTTTGGCTTTTTCATGTAAGTCGCCTTCATCTCAGATATTTTGTTTAGATCAATTTTGATTCAAGTTGTCAAAATGCAAACTTTATTCGTTTTGATTCAGAGTTTAAAAGTCAACATAATCTTGAAATTCTGAAGTGCAAAGCAATATGATTTCCCTGCCCATGAAATTGCCCAAAGATATTATTCAGTGGCTTGGAGAATGACCTTTGCAATGGTTTCTATAATTATTTAAAACATCAATATCTTTCTAAGATGAGAACAATGTTTAGATTGAAGGTCTGTACCTAGTATTCCAGGTGCTGATATTAGATGAAATACAGAGAGATATTATAAAATTGTAAGCAGGTCAATCCTTAGCAGCAAAGCATTCAATGGCATTTAATATAAAGCTCACTTTGAATGCAATATTAAAAGAAAAGAGAGATTATAAATACCAGTGCCTTTTAGAGAATTTGGACTTCAATACTTCTCATGTTAAAATGGCTGCAATCAATCCTTTCCTATGCTTGAAAATCAAGATGGAACCAGTTTTTGATTGGGCTGGGCCCCCCCAAAAAAAACGCATGTTGTGAATGTTAGCCTTTGGTAATCCCATTTGACAATGAGCTGTCTTTGTTAAGAGACAAGATTAGTGAGTGTAGTGTGTATCAGATTTTTTCTGAGGTATAAAAGAGATTAAAAACTAAAGTAAAAAAGCAAGACAGAAAAGCAGAGATGGGTAAAATGTCAAAACAGGTGGAAATCTCCAAGAACCAGGAAACAGAATCTGAAGAAACAAAGACCTTCCTCTAACAGCCAACAAAAAGGAAATCTTCTAGAGCTGGCACCCTCAATTTGTACTTCTCGCTTCTTAAACCATTAGAAAATTCATTTCCATTTGTGGTCTTTCTGTTATAGTAGCACTAGATAACTAAGGCAGTGTGTATTGCTTTAAGGATGACAACATTTGGATTAAAAAGGGAAAAATGAGGTCATGCCTATTTTTTGGGTCTGGCCCCTAGCATGATCCTGAAGCTTATTTGTTCTAAGAGAATAGTAGCCTGTGATGGAGATAAGAATAAATGCTTATAAGGGCCTTGGGGGTCTGTGTGTGAAACTTGGTGATTATGGGATGGGTACAGGAAGACTGTCCTGAAGTTTTATTATTCTACATAGGACACTACCTATGGAGAATTACTCTAACATTAGAACTTAAAAGAAAGATTTTTAAACTCTAAGAAATTGAATAGAAAAAAGTTTTATATGATGGCTTATTTTGGAAAAGGATTTATTCCACTATCTCATGAGCCGTGGGACGTATTGCACACTCCTATATTTTCCTCCTATGGGGTTTACTGGGCAGCTGATTTCCCACTGACAGTACATGTACCTATTAGTAGGAAACCTGTACAACTGTTTGAAATGGAAGAAATGTGTGTGTGCCATAAATTACATTTTCTTATATAGGCTTGTATAAGGTGATGCATCCTAGAGGTACCATTTTGTAAAACTTTGGACTCATTTGTCTATTCACTGGGATTCATATTTGTGTGTATATTTCCAGGTTTCTGTGTATTATTTGGAGATTGACTTTCTCTCCATGATTCCATGTTCATGTAAATACCACATTTCCAGGCTCTCTAAATTGTGTGCCCCTGTCAAGGGATCTCGATGGCAGTGCTGTCCAGAAAAGCATATGTCTTTCCCTAATACTACCCCTCTGGAGTTCAGAGGGACACATGGACCCCACAGAATTTTATCTCCAGAGTGTAGAGTAATGAGTGTGTCCCACATAATGTTGCACTTAGAGTCCAAAGGCACATATACGCCCCACACAATATGTATGAAAATCCATATTCTATATTGAAATTTCAGAAAAACACCATGATTTAGCTTGCTTTCCATTGATGAAAGCACATGTGTCAACAAAAATTTGAAGTGAAAAAGCACTGAGTCATGAAAGGGCAAAAAAAAATATTTAGGAACCCTAGCATTGTGTATGTATGGGCTACAAACCAGACACAAAAGCATCTGTTTTCAGTAGGCTCACGTGGGTACCATCTTGGGTGGGGGGAAATAAAGAAGATAAGCAGATTGGTTCTACAGACACACACACACAATGTACTATGTATTATTTACAGCTTTTAAAACACCACTCTTGTCTAAAATGTTCTATCAAAAAGTGGTGGTGGTGGCGGTTATGTGCCAGGGAGTTGATTCCGACTCATAGAAAGGGTTTCCTTTAGAGGACTAGAAAGCCTCATATTTCTCCAACAGAACATCTGGTAGTTATGAGCAAGCTGACCTGAGATTAGCAACCTGACTTGTAACCACAATGCTATACACAAACATAACTGGGAAAACTTTTCAAAATATATGCTTTTTTATTTTGCATCTGTGTGCTAAACTTTCCACAGAGTAAAACCTGTGCCATCCATCTGCTTACATTAATAAGGGTGGTTGTTGTAGTTTTTAGGTGCTATAGAGTCGATACTGACTCATAGTGACCCTATGCACAGCAGAATGAAACACTGCCCAATACTGGGCCAACCTCACTACCATTGCTATGCTTGAGTGCAATGATGGTGCTACTTGGCAAATCCATCTCATTGGAGGTCTTCCTCTTTTTCTCTGACCCTCCACCTTACCAAACATGATATCCTTCTCGAGTGACTTCTCCCTCCTGACAATATGTCCAAAGTATGAGAGACAAAGTTTGGCCATCTTGGCCTCCAAGGAGCACTCTGACTGCACTTCTTCCAAAATGGATCTATTGGTTCTTTTGGCAGTCCATAGCACTTTCAACATTCTCCTCCAACATCATAACTCAAAAGCA
>NW_006408558.1:1704719-1715951 GCF_000296735.1 Chrysochloris asiatica
TCCATTTCATTTTGACAACTTCCATTTTTCCCAGATTCATACTTCGTATGTTCCATCTTCCATTTGTCAGTGGATGTTTACATCTATTTCTCATAATTTTGAGTTGTGCCCCATCAGCAAATGAAAACCCTCTGGGCTTTTCTCCCATGGGCTTTACTCCATTTGAGTCATCATGGTCAACTCTACTTTGAGGAGGCAGCTCTTCCCAAGTCGCATTTTGAGTGCCTTCTCACATGACGGGTTCATTTTCCAGCACTATATCTGACAGTGTTTTTCTGCTATTCATAAGGTTTTCAGTGACTAAATATTCAGAAGTAGTTCATCACTTCTTCTTCCTAGTCTGTCTTCATCCGGAAGCTCATCTGAAATCTGTCCACCATGGGTGACCCTGCTGGTGTGTAAAGTACTGGTGGCAAAAATTTCAGAATCATAGCAACTCACAAGTCACCACAGTATAACAAAGTGACAGACAAGTGGTGGATGGTAAGGGTTGGACTATGCAAAATAAGATTTTCAAATTTATCACTAAATGATCGTCTGGTAACCCAAAATTTGTCAAGATCAAGAAAGATTTTTCAATTTGTTTTATCTTCTCCTGTAAACTATAAAGAGCCAGAAAATGCTATTAGGTTTATATTTATTGTGCCTTAGTTATATCATCTAGAGACTTGCAAGCTTTGTTTCTCATTGTATTGTTGAGATTACTTGAGAATTCGTTGAAGAAATCTTGGTTGTGGTAGAATATTCATTGATAAAAAACAATTGCTCATTTTAAAAAATATTGGCTTCCAAAATGTAGAATTATGGCTTGTTCAATAAGATATTGTCCATTGGGGAGGGCAATACACAAGAAGGGGAGGGGGTGGAAGAACAAAGTAGATATAGGAACATGGAGATAGGTTTATATGGGTTAAATAGGACAGAGGTAAACAGTGATGTATGCTCAAACTTGGAATAACAGGGCTCTGTGGTACAGGGATCGAGGCATAGTCTGAAGAGAGGAAATAACACTAAGATACTTGACTGTCTTATAAATATTGGTTTCCCTTGCCTCCTATTGTAAAACAAACATTTGAGTGGGATAGAAAGGAATGTCAGGCCAAATGATTATAGACAATTTGTAAGCCCATCTTCAGCTGTATTCTTATAACTGATAGGAATACCTAAAAAGGGGTTCTAGAATGTGCGCAGTGAAACAAGCCTCTTATGGAACCTTTCAGTGTATAGGAACTTAGGTAGAATCCTGAGCCCCATCCAGAACCTTCTGAGGTGGGACATTCCCACTAGAAAGGACAGGCAGACTTGCCTGGAACAGCTAGAGCAACAGAAGATACATCTTCAAAGAAAGATGTGCAGAAAAAAACAAAACCAAAATGGCAGTGTGATTGGCCACTACAATAATAAGCAAGTTATTCGCCAGGAAGCTATCAGGGCAAGCAATCAAGTCACTTCAGACAAACTCCCTTCTAAGACTGAAACTCAAAGGGAACACATGAGTAGACATGCAAGCTTGCTGATGACCACATTGGTATACTGGTGAGTGGAAGAGGGAGAAAGGGAGCAATGAAGAAATGAGCTGAGATAAATCGTGTTCCATAGACTCCCGTTGACTTGGAGATGAGAGAGAGAAGAGGAAGGGCTGGTTGGTCCAAAATGTGGTAAGACCAGCAGACACTTGAGCTCCTGGACAAGGACATAGCCTTGGAAGGCTAGAGCTGAGAGTGAAGCACCCAGCTGATATAAAGGTAGGGGAGATGCACAAGAACACCCAAACTTGTAGATAGTACCCATTTGACCTAACCTTGATAGCTTGCTAATCACAACTTGACAAGAGGAAGATAAAACAACAACAATAACAACACACTATTTTTGATAAAGGAAACTACTGTAAATTGCTAGAATTTGATGACCTTGACCTATATTCATGGATGTAGTTGCTCAAAATACCAACAGAGAGGAAAGGAGTCTTCATATCAAGAATCAATCCTATCCCCTCTCTATACAGGGTAGATAGGGACAGGCAGCTTAGACATAAAGGTATAAAGAGACTGGCTTACAAATTTCCAAAAGAGAGTTTAGTTTATGAGTATGTCAGGGGAAGATTGAGTCCCCACTGAATAGTTTTCATCTTGTCTAGACAGGTCTGGTGAAAAGAGTTGAGGATAAGATTCTTATGATTCAACAGTGAATAATTGCTATCATGACTAATTTTAACTGTCACAACTGTAAAGGTAAAAGTTTTGTAACAAAAACAGGGGAGTAGTTACTCTTACAGTCCAGAAATAGAGGGCCCTAGGACCATCAAGGGAGAAGAGCACAAGCGGAATGTGAGACCCTATCCAGAGAAGCAGGGACACCAGAGATGGAGGCAGAGATTAAGACATGGAGAGAGGGAGTAACTGAGCACTCTAGACTCATGGAAAGAGAGTGACTGAGTGCTGGAGGCCAGGAGGCAGGCTTGCAGAATGTGCCCTTTCATTGTTTAAATTATTATATTTTCCTGAGTGTTTTTGTGTACATCTCCCGACTAACTCCCCCAAAACACACACACAGACAAACAGGGAATGGAAGCAAATACTGTTGAAAGATGATGTACAGAGAAAGTTGTAATCGTTGCAATGAAATGATGGTGTAAAGCCGATGTTCTCCCATATAAACTATCATTCAGTTCACAATAAAAAATAAATAAGATATTATCCATCATATTTTGTGTGTCGGAATATCAGGAAATATGTGTGGTGAGGAGTGTGGTAAAAATAGAGTGAGGAAGATAGGAGGGAGGCCAGATTATAAAGTATCTTGTCAAGAATATGTGTTTTAACAGAAAGACATAGAAAGCCCACAAAGGAATTTATACTGAAAAATGGTTTGTCCTCAATTCTGTTATTAAGTACATGGTTTCTGTAAAGAATAATGGGTTAAAGGGAAAGTCATTATCGGATGTAGATGACCAATTAATAGGATTTGCAGAAGTTTAACTGAAAGATGTAATGGTTTGGACTAGACTGGTAGCAATAGAATAGAAAAAGAGGACAAAATTGATAATCGTTTTGGGAATACATTCCACTCTTGCTAATAGGATTGGTGGAAGGAATTTTGGTGTGAGAAACTGAATAGATGGTGTTGATGTTTAAAATGAGGTGGAACGGGTTTAGGGAGATTGTAGAAGTGAGAGTGCATTTGTTTAGTAAATGATATGTTTGTTATATTTATTAAATATCAGAGAAGAGTTGATAAATGATCAGTTAGGATATGAGACTGAAATGCAGAGAAGAGGCTGTTGTGTTGTTAAGGCTGTGGAGTCATTTCTGACTCATAGTTGGGTTTCTCAGGAGCAGTTGGTGGGTTTGAACTGCCAACCTTGTGATTCTCAGTCCAGTGCTTACCCTATAGTGCCATACCAGGGGTCCCAGGGAAGAGTTTAGATTTGGAAATATATATTCTGTAGTCATAAATCTCTTTAAATGACATTTCGATCCATGATATTGGATCAGATCTCCTAAGGATTCATGTAGATATAGAAAGCAAGAAGGGAATCTATGTCAGAGCCCTATGTACCACACAGCACTTAAATAGTATTTAAATATATTTTGAGGGAAGACATTAACTATGGAAAATGAAAATTAGTTCTAGAGGTAAGAGGAAAATTCAGCAAGAGGTTCTCTGATGGAAGACAAAGAAAGATAACAAGAGGAATGGAGCAGCGCTTAAGGCAAATACAGGGATCACTGATGATCATGAGAAGAACATTGGTTGTGTGTGGAGTGATGAAGGATAGTAATGGATTTAAAAAAGGGATTGTGGAAGTTTAAGAAGCTAACAAATTCTTATTCAGTCTTTTGAATTATACATTTTTTATTGTGTTGTTTGTCTTTATGTTATTAAGATGCAGGAGTCTTTTATATATATTCTGTATATTAAAAACATTCTACCAAACTATCACTTTGTTGATAAATTACTTTTATGTGCAAAAGGTGGCCATTTTTATGTAGTCCCATCTATCTATGCTGTTTTGTTGCATGTGCTTTCAATGTTATAGCTAAGAATTTATCATAAAAGACTAGATTTCAAAGCACCACTCCTATATATTCTTCTAAAAATCTTATAGCTTTAGATCTAATATTTAGGTTCTTGATTCATTTTGAGTTAAGTTTTATATATGATATGAGGTATGGATCTAGTTTCATTGTTTTGCTTGTGGAAATCTTATTGTTCCAGTACCATTTCCTAAAATCATGATTCTTTCTCCATTGAGTGGGTTTATCACCCTTGTCAAAACTCAACTGACAAGAGATCCTTGAGTTTAGTTCTGGATGCTCAGTTCTATCACACTGGTCTATAAGTCTATCAAAATGGCAGACCATTTTGATCACAATAATTTATAGTGTATTTTTTTATAGGGAAATGCTAAGTCTTCTACTTTTTTTCTTTTTCAAGATGACTTTAGATATTTGGAGCCCTCAGTATTTTGTCATTACTCTTCTCACTCTGTGAGGATTCTGTTTCTGACTTCATTTTTAATGGTTACTTCCAGACAGGTCAGAAAAACAACTCTAAACATTCTAGTAAGAAGACCTGTCCTATTTCTTGTGGATAGAGGTCTTTACCAGTGTATAAGAGAGCCACATATTTGTTCTGTCATGTCAGGAGAAAAGGAATGGGGATGGTGACAGAAGGACTTTTCTGATCATCTGAAATGTATCCTGGTCTTTATTCAGTTTGCAGTTCCTTTCCATGCTCCTTTGACCACAATTTTAGAGCTCAGATACATCTAAAAAAGGCTTCTAGAAGATTTTATTGGTAGGAGAGAGAAGATTCTTAGATGTGCTCATACCACCTTCTTCCCAGAACCCTGCCTCAAGTAGTTTTCAAAAAGTATTGTAAAGTTTGTTTTCTAAGTAAGGTGGACATCAACTTTTTCCCCAAACACAAATATTGTCTGTACTTGTAATTTACTTTTATACTGTGTCAGAGATAAACATCACTCACCTCTATATTTGAATTAGGACAAATTTGAGGAAAATATCCAGAGTCATTTAAATGCTTCATAAGGAGGACATCATGCTCGTATAAATTGCAATTATTATAATGATGACCAATATTTATGTTGTCTCTGCCAATTGTCTTAGTAAATTCTATGGCATTCTAAATGAAGGGACTTACTTATAGGCTTTCAAAAGGCCAGTGGGTGAATCATAATAGTAATATCATGACAGAAATTCCAGAATATTTCATTGTGCCCATATGGAACCTGTACATAGATGAAGAGGGAGTTAGTTAATCCAATAAAATAAGGTGATACACACTGTGTGGTTCAAAATCAAGAAATGTGTGTGTCAGGGTTCCTTTCACCATACTTATTCAATATGTAGGCTAGGCAAGTAAGCAGAGAAGCTGGACTATATGAAGATGACTGTGGCATCAGGATGCTGAAAAGGCTCTTTAACAACCGGCTCTATGCAGATGACACAACTTAGTTGTTGAAAGAGAAGAGGTCTTGAACCACTCACAGATGAAGATCAAAGACTACAGTATTCAATATGGATCACACTTTCATATAAAGAAAACAAAAATTTTCACAACAGAATCATTGTGATAAATGGAGAAAAGGTAGAACTAGTCAAGAATTTCATCCTACTTGGATCTAAAATCAAAGCCCAGAGAAGCAATCACAAAATCAAATGGCGGATAACATTGGGCAAATCTGCTTCAAAAGACCTCTTTTAAAGTGTTAAAGAGCAAAGATATCACTTCAAGACTAAGGAAAGCTTGAGCCAAGCCAAGGTATCTTCAATTGCCTCGTATGTGTGTGAAAGCTGGACAATGGATAAGGAAAACTGAAGAAGATGCTTTTAAATTATGGTCTTCATGAAGAATATTAAATATAGCATGAACTGGCAGAAGAATGAACATATCTATGTTGGAAGAAATACAGCCATAATACTCCTTAGAAACAAGTATCACAAAACTCCTTTGGACTTGGTAATCATAAAGGACCAGTTACTGGAGAAGGACATCATGCTTGGTTAAGTAGAAGGTGAGGGTCAGTGAAAAAGAGGAAGACATTATGGGTTCAACCATAGTAAGAGTTGTGACATGGTGAAGCGGGAAGCATTTTACTCTGTTGTAATAGGGTTGCCAAAAGTCAAATCCAACTCGACAGCAACTACCAACAACAGTGCAGGCTGACAGATGATTAGCTTCCATATCAGTGATAATACAATTAGAGAGCACCCAGTGTCAACCAGTGGAGGACACTCATTTTCACTTATCAGGTGAGATATGTTTTTGTCACCTTACCATGTGAAAACTTTGCTGTATCAATGAGTCAGGTAAAAAGACAATGGAGAAATCATTTTTGCTTTTGTTGTCATTGCTATTGTTGGTTAATTAAATAAATTCTGCTTGGCTTTTTTATTAGTTTTGCTTTAAAATCTATTTTGTCTTATTTGTTGTAAGAATCAGACAAGATAAATTAATATATATATATTTGTGTGTGTGTGTGTGTTGTTTTTGTTGTTAACTGTCGTTGAGTTGGTTCTGACCCATAGCAACCCTGTATAGGGTTTCCAAGGAGTGACGGGTGAGCTTGAACCACTGACTGCAAATGGCTTTGCAGTCTAGCGCATTAACCCACAACGCCACACTAGGACTCCGAAGTTGGTAGAATTCCTCAATTTCATTATAATTGGCTTTAGTAGTTGGTGTGTAAATTTGAACAATAGTGATAACTGGTCTTCCTTGTAGATGTGTGAATATTATCTATCACAGCCAGCATTTTACATAAAGCTAGATCTTGTAATGTCTTTTCTCACCATGAATGTGATTCTATATCTCTTCAATCTGTTGTTCCTGGCATAGTAAACCATATCATTGTCAGATTCAAAATGGCTAATACTAGTTCATTTCAGCTCACCAATGCCTAGGATATAGATCTTTATGCATTCCATTTCATTTTTTACAACTACCAATATTCCTAGACTCATACTTCATACATTCCACATTCTGATTATTAATGGATGTTTGCAGCTGTTTCTTCTCTTTTTCAGTTGTTGAAATATTTTGTTGAAATATGTTGAAATCAACAAATGAAGGTCCTGAAAGCTTGGCTCCTTTCAGATCATTAAAGTTGATTCTATTTAAAGGAGGCAACTCTTTGCCGGTCATATTTTGAATGTCTTCGAACCTAAGGTCCTGTGTCATTACACTGTTCCATTGTTATTCAGAAAGCTTTCAACTAACCATTCAGAAGTGGTCTGCCCCTTTGTTTGTATTAGTCTGGAGGCCCCACTGAAATCTGTCCACTATTCTGTCCACAATTCTGCTGATATTTAAAACAATAATAGCTATAGCAAAGCTTCCTGCATCACAGTCTCACACAAGCTACCCCAGTATGACAAAGCAAGAGAAGAGTGGTCAATATTTAGAAAAAGAAAGTGAGAAGTGAAAACTCTTGTTTTGAATATAGTGGTGAATAAGATAATATGAAAGTCCCTAGTTCCACAACTCCCTGGTTTCAGAACTCTGACCAAGACCAACATAGAAGGTCCCAGTTAGAACAAGTAAAAAAGCTGAAACAAAACGTATAGTAAGAATAAAATGAAAACAAAATACAGACTTACTGGTCTGAAAGACACTACAGTCACTCTCAAGAGTACTATCTTGCTACAACTTTTGAAGTTGAAACTGAAAGCCTCCTTTCAGCCAAATGATACACATTTGTCATCCTTAAGTACCATCAAGTAGATTCCAACTCATAGTGACCCAGTCAGTATAGAATTTCCAAGGAGTATCTGGTGAGTTTGAACCACCAACCTTGCAGTTCAAATCGACTTTGCAGTCCAGTGCTTTATCCCACAACACCACACCAGGACTCTTGACTAACAACTATTGTTTTTGTTAAGTGCTGCACAGTAGATTCCAATTCGTAGCAATCCTGTACAGGGTTTCTGAGGAGTGGCTAGTGAGCTTGAACCACCGCCTTCACAATTCAAACAGAGCACCACTGCTTTCACGATCTGTGTGTGTGTGTCTCTATATATGTTATGTGTCTGTGTGCATGGGTTATTTGAGTCCTGGTGTGGCTCTGTGAAATCATCACTGGACTGCTAACTGTAAAGTTGGTGGTTCAAATCCACCAGCATTTCCTTGGAAACCCTATACAGGATCACCTTTTATCTTTTATCAGAACTGACTTAATGGCACTAAACAATTGGTGTATATAGAGTTGTTGTGTGCCATCGAGTCAATTCTTACCCATAGCCACCCTGTTCCAAGGAGCAGCTAGTGAGCTTGAACTGCTAACCTTGCAGTTCAAATGGCTTTGAAGTCTGGTGCATTAACCCACAGCACCACACCAGTACTCTCTCTCTCTCTCTCTCCATATATATACATATACATACCAATAACATTTTAAATACCACTAACTTATCTGTGTATGACCATCTCATTCTCTTTAGATTAATCAATTGGAAGAATAGATATCATGATTTGAGTTGATCAAAACAAAAGCAGCTAAGAAGAAGGAGCAGGTTACTAACCTGCTTTGTACAGTTATAGAAATGCTCTTTAATGTAGAAAATAAAGACATGATACTGTCATAGTTAGGGTTTTGTGTTAATTTGGCTTGGGCAGGATTTTCAGTGGTTTAGCAGTTAAGATGCAATTATCATCTCCATGATTAGATCTAATATGATATAGTCAAACTCCATTATGCGATCATCTGATCTAATTATAATACGTGTTGTAATTCCCCACTTCTATGATGTTAATGAGGCCAGATCAAATCTACAGGATTAGGTTGTATCTTTTGAAATATAAGAGAAAAGAGAAGTGAGCAGAGCTCAGAAGTACCTATCACCACCAAGATAGAAGCATCAGGAGTTGAGTCTGTCCTTTGGACCAGAGGTCCCTGCATTATGATGCTCCTAGATCCAGGGAAGGAGTACTAGTGTGGCACTGCAGGATAATGCACTTGACCTAAAGTCAGTTTGAACTACAAGATCGGCAGTTCAAACTCATCATCAGCTCCTCATAAACTCTATGGTGGTGGTTATGTGCCGTGGTATCTGTTTCGACTCATAGGGACCCTGTATGGTGTTTCCAAGGCTGTAAATCTTCACAGAAGCAGAAAGCCTCATCTTTCTCCCAGAGAACAGTTGGTAGTTTTGAATTGGTGAACATTAGATTAGCAGCCTGACTCGTAACCACTATGCTCCCAAAGCTCCTTTCAGAAACCCTATGTTGTTGTTGTCAAGTGCCATTGAGTTGATTCTGACCCATAGCAACCCTGTATAGGGTTTCAAAGGAGCAGCTAGTGTGCTTGAACCGCCGACCTTGCAGTTCAAACGACTTTGCAGTCTGGCGCATTAACCCACAGCGCCACACCAGGACTCCAACCCTATACTGGGTTACTATTAATTGGAACCAACTAGAAAGCACTTAACAACAACAGATCCAAGGGAAGACTGATGTCAAGATGTATGGAGCTCTCCAAGGAACACTGGGTCTACAGATGTTGAAAGGAAACAAGGATCTTTCCCCAGAACTAAAAAGGAGAAAATCTTCCCCTAGCATTTGAATTTCTAGCCTCCTAAACTATGAGACACTAAATTTCAAGTTGTTAAAGCCATCCACTCGTGGTCTTTCTGCTATAGCAGCATTAGATAAGTAAGACAGATACTGATACTCAAAGATTCATAATTCATAACAATTTCTGGAGAAAATGGAATCCATAGTTATTACCTCAACTGTATGACCATTCTTTATAATTCAAATGACTCTTATCTAACACAAGAGACAGTACCCTTGGCAAATTCTAAATAGGATTGTTAAGCTTAAAAAAAAAAAAAAAAAAAAAAGCAATTTTGACAAGGTTGATTTATTTAAGAAGGAGTTGTGATTAAAAATGTTATGTTGGTTATTCAGAGATGAGAGCTAAATAATATCTCTATGGGGAATTATATAACTAACGGGGGTATTTATCCTACTGTATTTTCCATCAAGGTAATGCTTATATAAAATACCTTTAGCCCTTATAAATCATAAGAACTCATTAGAATTTGGTTATTAAAACACTAAAATCCTGACAGCATGATCCACAGATGACAAAGAGTTTCAAGTGTGTTGTTTTCTTAAGAGAATATTTACATTATACAACAGTTAGAGCTTCCTCTGCCTACAGAAAGAGATATTATTGCAGATATTAACAATCCCAATACCTTCAGCTTTAACCAGGACTTACATGTAGAGAGATCTTGTGTCTCATTGTTCAGAGTCTCACACTGGAATTACTTCAGGTTTGTACATGATTTCACAGTATTAGCACAAGTTGGTACAAATATTGAATGCTGCATTCTTTCCATATATTATCTTAGAGAAAGTAGATCCTCCTGAAAAACAATAACAAAAACAAACTGATTTTTAACTGGTTAATCACTAAAATTTTTAGTGACCTTCAAATAACTTTGGGGTCCAAATGATACTGGAATGTGAGCCCTGTGAATTGGAAACTCTTAGAAAAAATAAGTTAATGTTTTAGAGGTGAAATAACAAGATGCTCTGAGTGTTGCTAAATTATCAATGGAAGATTGTTTTTTTCTACGCATCAACGTGAAATTCCATCATTCAAACCTGTTCACTGCTCATTGGTTTCTTAGCTATCACTTTTTGCCCCTTAAGAGTAGATTGTAATAGTAAACTGTGGATCATCTAAGTAAGTGTACAATATCTGTGTGTGTATTGGTAATGCATAGGAAGCACAAAACAAGAGTAAAGAAACAGAATGGACTGCCAAATGCAATGATAATATAATTGAATGTAGCAGCAGAAAGAGTCCATACCAACATACATACGATGTACTCAATCACAACTGATTTCCTTAAGCACTTGCCATTGCCATATGCCAGAGAAACTCCCTTTATATCTGATCAGGGCTGTGACTTGAGTAAAGGTATTATGTCTTACCCTAATCTCCTTACAACTGATTGGGTGACAACAGCAGATCACATCATAGGGGATGACAACATGATTATAGAGTTGCCAGACCACTGGGAAAAATGGCCTGGATATTTTGTCATCTATTTTGGGAGACACACAATTCAATCCATGAGACCATTCTGAGAAATTAATGCATTCCAGTTTATCTGAATATGTTGTTGCTGCTGTTGTTGGGTGTGTTTGCAAGTGGGCTCCAACTCCTAATGAAACAGAACAGAATGAAAACAGTCCATT
>NW_006408558.1:1717746-1728565 GCF_000296735.1 Chrysochloris asiatica
AGAAACCATTTTCTCAGAAGCTACAAGTATTGGAGTTAGAAGCATAGAATGAACAATAAGACCAAAGAAAATTATACAGAGGTAGCCCACCAGTGAGTTCACAAAAACCTATGAACCCGGGACTTCAGGGGTCACTTCCTTGGCCCTCAGGGTCCATGGCTCACAATCCTGAGGAGGGGCCCCAGGATTGGATTTTCATCCATCTTGTCACAGGGCCACAGCTTCTCAGTGCTTGCGTATGTTGTCCCCGACATTTTGGTCTCTTCTTTCTTTCCTGTCTTTTTAATAACATTTCAATTCCTTCACGTAGGGCATTCTTGATGTCATTCTGATCTTCAGTCATTGTATTCAGTGTGTCTAATCTATTCTTGATCTGTTTCACAGTCAGCCCTTGACCTTGTTCTGACTGATGATAGAGTTTCTCCATTGTCTCTTCCTACAAGGCTTTATTTTCCAATGACTGATACTTCCTTTTTGTTTCCAACTTTCATATTCCAATCATCAGTAATTATCAGTGCACGCTTCATCAATTTTGAACTGAATAAGTTAGTAGAATTCTCCAATTTCTTCATCACTGGCTTTAGTTATTGGATATGTAAATTTGAATAATAGTTATACTGACTAGCCTTCCACTTAGGATTATTGATATTAACGTATCACAGACAACTTTCTACTTTAAAATAGACCCTGAAATGCTCTTTTTTGACAATGGATGAAATGCCATTCCTTTTCAATGTGTCATTCCTGGCATAGTAAACTATAGGATTATCTGATTGAAAATGGGCAATAACACAGTTTATTTAAGTTTACCAATGTGTAGGATATTGATCTTTATGGATTCCATTTTATTTTTTATGACTTCCATTTTTCCTACATTCTTATTTTGTACTTCCTATGTTCTGATGCAGGATAATGTACTGAACCACAAAGGTCAGCTTGAACTGCACGGACGGTGGTTCATACCCACTAGCCAATCCTTGGAAACCCTACACAGTGTCATCATGAGTCAGAACCAATTAGACTGCACTTAACAACAACAATAGCATGTTCTGATTATTAATGGATGTTTCCAGCTCTTTCTTCCCTTTGTGAGTCATGCCCCATCAGCAAATGAAGATTCTGAAAGCTTTGGTCCATCTATGTCATTAAGGTTAACTCTATTTTAAGGAGACAGTCCTTACTCAATCATATTTTAAGTGCTTTCCAACCTGAGGGGCTCATCTTCTGACACCATATCAGGTAATGTATTTATAAGGTTTTCAGTGGCTAATTCCTCTGAAGTGGTCCATTTATTCCTTATCATTAGTATATAGTTAGTTTGTAATCTCCATTAAACCTATCCACCATGGGTGACCCTGCTGGTATTTGAAAATTCAGTGGCATCACTTCCAGCATTACAGAAATACACAGGCCACCACAGGATGACACACAGATGACTGGAGTATCCAAGTAGAGTATGTGTTATCTCAAGTGTGTTTCCTCTTTCTCCTCTTGCTCCTTCATCTCCCATCTTTCTCTCTTTTTTTATTTGTTTACCTCCCTGTCTTGTCCTTCTTTCCCCTTCCTCCCCCTTTTCCTTCCCTCATCTCTCTCTCTCTGTATATCTCTCTAGAGCTTCAAAAAAATTGATTGGCTTTTAGGTACCCCACTCTCTCCTTTCTAAACTTTGCACATACAATTGAAGACATAGAAAATTATTAGTTAGAAATGGACTATATGCATTGAGTATTGTGTTGACATTTTACTACTTTAAATGTATCTAAGAATATTTCCTTCCACAAAGACATCCCAAATCCCTACTACTCCAATATCCTAAAACCTGAGAATGTATTCAGAATTCAAATAAGATCTTTAAAAAGCATCATAAATGTAATACTTGATCATGTTCTTCAGATGGATGAATTTTAAGAATGAGTAAATGTAAGGAGTTTATTTTGTAAACTCCTTGAAAATCAAACTATACCTAATTTGTACTTGCATTTAAAATATTTAGTATAGGATCTGACATAGAGCAGCCTCTTAATATAAGTCAATTGAGTGAAAAAAATTTAAATGTATTTGTTTTTAACAACAGACCTTTGAACCTAGTATGTTAGAATTAATCATCATGTTAAGCATTTCTCAAGCTAAAGTAACTGAAGAAAAAAGTCAAGCTTCAATATGTAATTTTTTTTTAGACTTGTGATATTGAAGGATTTTACGGGCAAAATATTGAATGATGAAGAAAGCATCAAAAGAAGATGGAAGGAATACACAGAGTCAAGTGTCCCCAGAAGCGATGGTTGATGTTTAAACATTTCGAGAGGTAGTATATGATCAAGAGCCAATGATACTGAAGGAAGAAGTCCAAGGTGGATTGAAGGTACTGGCAAAGAACAAGGCATTGTTGTTTGATGGAATACAAATTGAAATCTTTCAACAAATTAATGTGGCACTGGAAGCACTCATCTATGCCAAGAAATTTGGAAGACAACTACCTGGCCAACTGACAGGAGGAGATCCATATATGTGTGCTCCAAAGAGGTGACCTAGCAGGATGCAAAAATCATTGAACAAAATCATTAATATCATATGCAAGTAAAATGTTGCTAAAAACAATACAAGAACGGCTACAATCATACATTCCCAGATAACTTCCAGAGGTTCAAGCTAGATTCAGAAGAGGATATGGAATGAAAGATATCATTGCTGACATCAGATGAATCTTGGCAGAGATCAGAGAATACCAGAAAGATGTTTACTTGTGTTTTATTATCTATGAAAAGGCTTTCTATTGTGTGGGTCATGCAAAGCAATGGACAACATTTTTGAGAATGAGTATTCCAGAACACTTAATTGTGCTCATGACAAACCTTTACATAGACCAAGGGGCAGTTGTTAAAACACAACAAGGCAACACCAATTGGTTTAAATTAGGAAAGGTGTGTGCCAGGGTTGTATTTCTTCACCATACTTATGCAATCTGTATGCTAAGCAAATAATTCAAGAAGCTGGATTATATGAAGAAAAATGTGGCGAGAGGATTGGAGGAAGACTCATTAACAACCTATAATATGCAGTTGATACAACCTTGCTTGCTGAAAGCAAAGAGGATTTAAAAATACTTATTGATGAAGATAAAAGATGACAACCTTCTGTGTGGGTTACATCTCAATGTAAAGAAAACAAAAATCCTGAATGTAAAGAAAATAAGAACCCTCACCACTGGACCAGTAAACAACACCCATGTAAATGGAGAAAAGATTGAAGTTGTCAAAGACTTCATTTTGCTCAGATCAAGCATCAACACTCATGAAAGCAGCAGTCAAGAAACCAAACATAGAGTTGCATTAGGCAAATCTGCTGCACAAGATTTCTTTAAAATGTTTAAGAGAAAAGATGTCAGTTTGAGGACTAAGGTGCCATGGTATTTTCAATAACCTCATATGCATGTGAAAGTTGGACAGTGATTAAGGGAGACCATAGATGAATTAATGCATTTGAGTTGTGGTTTTGAAGGAGAATATTAAAAGTATCATGAACTGCCAAAAGAGCAAACCAATGTGCGTTGGAAGAAGTACAGCCAGAACGCTCCTTGGAAGCCAGGATGGCCAGACTTCATGTCTCATACTTTGAACATATTATCAGGAGGGACCAGTCCCTAGAGAAGGATATCTTGTTTGGTAAAGTGGAGGGTTGGAGAAAAAGAAGGCCCCAAGGAGATGGATTGGCACAGTAACAGTAGGAATTGACTCTGGTGTAGAAACAGTTTTGAGGTTGGCATGGAACCAGGCAGTGTTTCATTCTGTTTTGCATAGGGTCACTATAAAGTCAGTATAAACTCATAGGCACCTAACAACAACATTAACATATATGCATATAGAGTTCTGTGTGGCATTGTAAGATAAGTACTGGATCATAAGATCAGTTTGAACTGCAAGGTTGGTGGCTCAAACATACCTGTCTCTCCTCAGAAACCGTATACAGGGTTGCTATGAATAGGAACCAACTCAAAGGCACTCAGCAACAACAACATATATTGTTATAATATATTTGAAAACACTAGTTTTCTTAATTCCATCCCCACCCCTTCAATCACATGCCTTTATTTATCCTTGACAAACATAGAGTACGTGGAGCATATGTGTGGGGGGAAAATACAAAATAATGGTATAACAAAGTAAACACTAAATATTCATGATGTACTAAATATACATGGAGTACATGAGACACTCAATATTCATGAAGTCTTAAATCAACTACCCATTGGTAATACCTACTCACACCCCATAATGTCCCCTTCTGGAGACACATGGGTCAAATGATGTGTCTGTGCTAGAGGTCACTGTTAATTTGTAGCTATGGGCTCTGACTGAATGTGTCAGGCTGTGGGGTTTTGACAAGGAAATATATAAACACTGGCCCCAAGCATCTTCCATCCATTATACCTGCTTAAGAAACTTCAACTATAGACTTGATAACCATACCATCGTTGTGCAAGACTTATACAAATCAGAGAAAAAGGTAGAATATAGGAACATCGTATAATCTAGTATTTAGTTGGGTGAATTACTCCATTTCTTTCCCCTGACTTCTCACTTTGTGGTTTTTAATTAAATAAGCCATGTGAATCTTCCATCTCAATTAGGTCTTTGAGCTTTTCTTCATGAACGCAGTATATTTGGAAGCCACTTAGATAGTTAAATGATTATGTGCTCAGTTATCACCTGAAAAGTTGGTGGTTCAAATCCACCCAGAGGTACCTTGGAGGAAAAACCTGGAGATCGATTTCTCAAAAATAAGTAATTTGAAAAGCATGTGGAGAACAGTTATATTCTACACACCTGGGATCACCATGAGTTGGCATTGACTCAGTGGCAACTGGTATAGGTCCTTAGAATCTGCCATTGTGTCAGGGAGAAATAGGAAAAAAAACAGATGTGAGGTTTGAGAGCTGAAGGATCAGACATGCCATCTTCACTTTTACTTACTTAGAGCAAACCTCCAATTGGGAGAGTGGTCAATGATGACATATGACATAACCTGAGAAGACTGTAAGTTAGCCCTATCATTTGTTATTGTTGTTATTGCTAAGTGCCATAGAGTCAGTTCTGACCTATTGCAAAAATAATATATCAGCCATGTCTGACTTCCCCTTGCTTTACAAGGCGGAAAGGCAATCAAACTCAAAATCAGCCCAAGGCCGACTCCTATGAAGCACAATCAGACATGCTTCTACCCTACAGCCATCTATATACCTTATTCTGACATCAACCATCTCTCCCACAGCACTCTCTGCTTCATATCTGGGTTTGATAATCCATTGCAATGGATACACAAAACTTAAAACAATATTCACAATTATTGGGTTTATTAGGGAAGTGAACAGGGTACAATTTAGGGTCAAAACCAACTTAGGATGCAGCGGTTCTCCTATAAGAAACACCTCTTGTTTACCATACTGCAAGTACGCCTTACTCGTGTTTTTAGCTTCTCAGCCATGTGGCCCTTTGGCCTCTGCCTCAGTCCATAGGACTAGAGTCTGCAGCTGCTCTGTGTCTCCATGTCACTCTCTCTGTCTTCTCCTCTGCCTTTACCTCTGCATCATTTCTCCTGTCACCATTTTTCTAGGTAGGGATCTCACACACATGTTCTTCCTTCTTGATAGACCTGGAATCTTTCACCTCTGCTTCTGGGATGGCTCCTTTTAAATCGAGGTGGAGGGCAAAACTAACCAAATCCCAGTCTTAGAGTCCTCAATGCCTTATTTGCATGGTACCATCCAATCACTTGGTGGGAATTAAGAAGACTTTGGGTAGAAAGCCAAATCAAGTAAATTCAAGGCACCACATTCATAGTGACATTTTATAGGGTTTCCAAGGAGTAGCTGTTGGGTTTGAACTACTGAAATTGTGGTTATCCTACAATGTCACATCAGGACCCTGCTAGTAGCCACATTTTGAAAAAGAAAGAAAAGAATAAGAAAATCACAAAAGGGATGGTTGGGGTAGATTTGTATGAGATTCAAGTTCTGGTGTCTGTCTGCCTGGGGTCTGCATGGACTCTAGAGAAGGAATGAGGAGGCTGGTAGACCAACAGACACCCGTAGAGTTAGACAGAGAAGCCAAGGTACAAGAAACTTCTTGACCTAAGGTTAGCATTATACAAAATAATGGCCTCTAGTTGATCACAAAATACCTCAAGTGCTAGATGAGATCAGTCATACCCCTTTCAATTAAGAACAGGGAGCCTCAGTCAAAGCATCAGGTGGTGATAGTAAAAGAGCCAGCCAAACTGTTCTGGCCCAGATTGGTAGAGGAATTGACAGAGCAGACAGAACAATGACATATGAGAGAAAAAGTCATTCAAGAGACTATTAACACCCCAGAATTTAAGATACTATTAATTGGACAAGTTCAAAACTTTTGTAGTTTGGCTTTCTGTGGCTGCTTAAAAATGGTCATTGAAAAAGAGAAAATGGTCAATCCATTTTTTTGTGGATTGACACAGTGGCAGCTATCATGTGCTCAAACATAACAACAATTGTGAGGATGGTACAAGATTAGGCAGTGTGTCATTCTGCCGTGCAAAGGGTTACATTGAGTCAGAACTGACTCCACGGCACCTAACAACAACAACACTGAATGCATGGGAGCATGAAAAGAAAATGATATTAAAAAAAATAATAAAGAAATCACATTTTATTTGTACATCTGGATAGTGTGTGCAAATTTTTGATTCCTCTTACATTTTACAAAAATAAAACTTGCCCTTCCTGCAATAACAGAAGATTATTGAGTTATAAAAATCGAACAATATCCTCTAAAGATGAGTAGTCAGGAAGTTTATATAGCTTCATTTATTGACTAAAATCTTTGCTTACACTATTGCAATAACTTGGAATTTACTCCTTCACAAGTAAACCTGCTTGATTTTTCGATAACAAAAGGTACTTTTGTATAAATTGACCCAAAATTTACCTCTCTATAAATCTATTTTTTGATCTTAGTGCTGCTGTACTCTAGTACAATGGAAAATAAATGTGTATCCTTATCCATATTTATTCAGCAAACATTATTTATGAAAGCCTGATTTATAGCACTGAATACTAGGTGCTGTCAGTTGCTATAAAAACTTAAAGATCATTATAGGTGTTCTGGTTCAGATATTGATACCTCACATCCCAACTAGTGTTCTCATCTTAACAACTACAACAAGTCAGGTTGGTTACTTAAAAATGATTTTAAAAAACCATCAGAGCACACACAAACCCAGAAGGCCTAAACTTCAGAATGTGGTAAGTTCTTTATAAAAGAGAAGAGATAGCTGGCTACTCCTTTGACTGAACACAATGGCCTTGGGATGAAGATTTATCATGTAAGGTGTTAAGGGGAAAGCACTGTAAAACTTACCAAGCTGAAATATAGCTGTTTTGTCTGAAATAGACTGAAAAATAAGAAACAAAAACACTTTCCCCCAATAGTCTTTTCTTGTTGTTAAGTGCCATTGAGTCAGTTCCAACTCATAATGACTCTGTATAGGGTTACCAAGGAATGGCTGGTAGGTTTGAACTGCCAACCTTGCAGTTAGCAGTCCAGTGCTTGTCCTATAGTACCACACCAGAACTCCAACAGTCTTTGAGTAATTCTCTAATTTTATGCTAGTAGAAAATTTTAGCATACTTCAATAACCAAAATGGATTATTTTGTTATACGCAGCTGGCAGTATAAAAGTATATATTTTTTATAATCTGATTTATATGCTCTAGCCTGAAAATTAAATGTCATCAATTAAAATGGATTTGTTTCAGAAATCCTTATGATAAACTGATAAAATGAAGTCCCACATCTATAAAATGAAAGGCCAAGCTCTACATTTCTGTGACCCTAACAAAATTATATAGATTGCAAGGTAAACTCAGAACAGTGAATGAGAAATGCTGTCTCTCTATATTTATTTATTTACCCTTTTCTTATGTTCTGTTCTCACTGCTTCATCCTCAAGGTCTCTCTTGTGTTGTCTCTTTCTATTTCTCTCTGTCTGCTCTTTCCTGAGTCTTGCATCCTTAATCCCTCTCTTATGCTCTTTCTCTCTGTGATGTCCTTATTCCCCACAAAACTGCCAACAACCATTAATAATTGTTGTTGTTGTTAGGTGCCATCGAGTTGGCACCGACTCATAGTGACCCTATGCACAGCAGAATGAAACACTGCCCGATCCTGGACAAACCTCACTACTGTTGCCACGCTTGAGTCCTTCGATGCTGCCACCTGGCCAATCCATCTCGTTGGGGGTCTTCTTCTTTTTCTCTGACCCTTCACCTTACCAAACATGATATCCTTCTCCAGTGACTGGTCCCTCCTGACAATATGTCCAAAGTATGAGAGAAGAATTTTGGCCATCCTGGGTCCAAGGAGCACTCTGGCTGCACTTCTTCCAATACGGATCTGTTGGTTCTTTTGGCAGTCCATGACACTTTCAGTAGTCTCCTCCAACACCGTAACTCAAATGCATCAGTTCTTCTACAGTCTTCCTTATTCACTGTCCAGCTTTCGCATGCATATGAAGTTATTGAAAATACCATGGCTTGGGTCAGGCACACCTTAGTCCTCAAGCTGACATCTTTGCGCTTCAACACTTAAAAAGGTTTTGTGCAGCAGATTTGCCTAATGCAATACATGATTCGATTTCCTCTTCCATGAGTGTTGATAGTTGATCCAGGAATAATGAAGTCCTTGACAACGTCAATCTTTTCTCCGTTAATAAGAAGGTTGTTATTGGTCCAGTGATGAGGACTTTTGTTTACTTCACATTGAGATGTAATCCATACCAAAAGCTGTGCTCTTTCATCTTTATCAGTAAATGGTTTAAATCCTCTTCACTTCACTTGCTTACCGAAAGTGAGGAGGACACTAATAATTACAATGTTGTTATTAAGTACCATCGAATTTGTTCTCACTCACAACAATCCTGTACAGGCTTTCTGGCATATGGCTGCTGACCTTGTGGTTACCATTCCAGTGCTTATTCTGCCACACCAGGACTCCAGTTACTATAGTAGTGATTATTAAGTAATTATGCATCTAAAATAAGCATATATCTTATAGGCAGATGACTTCATTGTTTTTGTAATAAATACCTCTACTGGTGTGGCACTGTAGGAAAAAGCACTTAACCACAGGTTTGTGGTTCAAAGTCACCAGTCACTCCTCAGAAACCCTACACAGGATCGCTATGAGTTAGGAAATGACAATATTTATTGTAGGATAAATACTAGACTGATAATGGATGGGTTGGCAGTTCAAACCCAACAGCTACTCTAGGAAAGCCTACACAGAGTCACTATGAGTCAGAACTGACTTGATGGCAGGCATACAACAATAACAACAACAACTCTTAAAATAATGTAAAGGTGTATAGTATGTGTATTGTTTTGAATTGAAATCCTTCTTTGGTAGGTAGAATAATGACCTTCAAAGAGTTTCATGCCCTGTTTCCCCTAAAACTGGCAACAGGTCAGGTTGCATGGCAAAGAGGAATTAAGATTACAGGTGGAATTAGGTTTACTAAGGAATTGATCTTAAAATAGAGATTATTTTGCAGTAGTCAGGTGGGTCCAATTAAATCACAAGGGTCCCTAAAAGTGGAAGAGAGAGGAATTTTAATCCACTTCTGAGGTTTCGCAATTTTCTAATGTTTTCCATGAGCACATGTCTTTCTCTCCTCTATATTGGTGAAATAAAATTAAATTAGATATCAGCAAGACCACAAGTAGGGACAATATGAAAACATGGAAGGAAGAATCAAGAGTTGGTAGAGTGAATAAAGGAAGTAGGCAAGGGAGGTCTACTAAAATCCCAATCAATATATATCTTTTATCCAATCAATATATTCATTTTTCTCTTCCTCAATACTAGAAGACAGTATTGTTATTGTTTGCTGTCATCTAGACAGTCCCCATCTCATGAAGACCCCACCCAAAATAGACAAGACCACTGCCCAGTCGTGTACCATACCCATGTCAACTACAAACCAAACGATTATGACTCATAGATTTTTCTCTGTTGATTTGAAGAAGTATATTACCTGGCCTTTCCTGGTAATTACCAGTCCATTTTAGTTTGGGTGCTCCATGGAAACCTGTTCAGTACCACAGCAATGCATAAGCCTCCACTGACAGACACATGGTGGCTGCACATGAAGCATCTTGGTCAGGATTTGTCCTGTGTGGAAGACAAGAATCCTACCACAGAACAAGCAATGTCTTCAGTATAGTTCTCATAAAACCATTCTCAGTGTAATAGGAAAAATTCTTAAAGACTAGAGCAGCCCTCATTCTGCCTTTCTAAAAGTGACTGTAGCTCATAAAACAGCATCCAGAAAGGTGTGAAATGAGTAATTAGGTAATTAAACAATGTGATAAATAGTTTTGAAGCATAAAACAGTAGGATATCTCACCAATCCACAGAATGCCAACACAGGATTGTTGTAGTCTTCTAACCTGACAGTGCAGTGAAGGGTCTTTTTGGCAATATTACTCTTCATTTCAAGACAAAAGAATGATATTGGAGGAAAAAGAACTTTGACATAATTTATAAGCCCCATACTGGTTTTCAATAATTCCAACTAAATACTAAACAACTCCTAAATACCTTTATTCCAAATTGTCTTCCAAATTTCTTGGCAGAGATGAGTGAGTGCCTCCTGTGCTGCCTCACTTTCCTGAAAGATTTCAATTTTTATTCCATCAATGTTTGTGCCCATTCCAAAGAGAGGTGACCCAACGGAATGCGGAAATCATCGGACAATCTCTTTGATATCTCAAGCGAGCAAAGTTTTG
>NW_006408558.1:1730776-1731992 GCF_000296735.1 Chrysochloris asiatica
CTTCTGTGGACCCATTTGGGGACCTGGATGTCAAGCAGTGTAAGGAGACCTGGGGACTCTTGGGCCCAGAGTCAATGGCGTGGCCAAGGAGGGCTCGAGAGGAGAGTGGAGCTACCAGCTCACGGGAAGAGAGGGCATGTGCACAGGAGCACCCACACTTGCAGATGATATTCACATGAGTGACCTGGACCAGATGACTGGATGATCGGAGCTCAACCAGAAGAGGAAAGAAGAGGGAAAAAAAAAGAGTGAGCTGATACAGTCTGATGAATTTAACCTATACCTATGGAGCAGCGGCTCAAAAGAAGGAACAAATCCTTACAGCAAGAATCATCCCCACCCCCTCCACACACAGAGTGGACGGAGATGGGCAACTTGGATATTGGATACTCAAATGGGGAGTTGGGGGACTACAAAGGCAAGAAGTGACTGGCTTACAAGCTTTCAAGGGGAACCTAGTGCTAGGGAGCATGGAGGAAGGCAGAATCTCCAGTGGGTACTATTCAATCTGTCTGGGCGGAGCGGATGAAAGGAAATACAGGTGGGTAACTCGTGATACTGTAGTGAATAATGCTTATCAGGACAGATTATGAGGGTTGGAAATGCAAAGGTAGAAGTTTTGGAACAAGGAAGGGAGGGATTCATTCTACAGGCTAGGAGCGGAGGAAGCTGGGATGACGTGGAATAATGAAGCGGCTGGGGACTTTGGACCCAGAGAGGGAAAGGGACTGTGGGCTGAAAACGGGGGCGGGGTGGGAGGGGAAGACTGGGAATTGCATGGGGCGGATTTCTAGGATATACCCTTTGGTTGGTTGATGATGCATGGAGGGGACTGGAACCATGGCAATGAGATGATATACGATGGAATGAATGTGAAACTAAAGTTCTCTCATGTAAACTACAATATAATCCACAATAAAACATTAAAAAAAAAAACAAAAAAAAAAACTACTGGTTCCCGAATCTCAAAAACATTGAAAGGGAACACAACTTGAGTCCCTCAATGTTCTTTGAGATTTGGGAATCAGTAGAAGTAATAATAGGCAAGATCAGGACTGTAAACTGAATGCGATAACGTCGGGGACCCGCCTCGA
This sequence comes from Chrysochloris asiatica, assembly GCF_000296735.1. Lineage (NCBI taxonomy): Eukaryota > Metazoa > Chordata > Mammalia > Afrosoricida > Chrysochloridae > Chrysochloris > Chrysochloris asiatica. The sequence continues at coordinate 1,731,871 of NW_006408558.1, forward strand.
CATTGGGGTTCAGTTCACGAGGAGAGGATACCTGACGGCGATTATCAAGAATACACAGAAAGAGACAAAGGAGACAAAGAGAGAGACAAAGAGGCACCCCAAAGCCAGGGTGGACACATCAC
>NW_006408558.1:1732835-1734089 GCF_000296735.1 Chrysochloris asiatica
TAGTCTTACACGGTCTGCAACACGATAATGTTTCCCAAGCAAAGTACCATAGGACAGCCTTCATTGCTCTTGAAGAGTGAGCAGATACATTGCCATGAAGGCGGGGGAGAGAGGGACAAGGGACTTCCTTTGCAATGTTAGTTACAGATTTTCTTAAAACTTCCCCTGTGATTAGCCTTTGTCCTTCTAGAAAATCTATCAAAATTATCTCTTTGGAATTCTCAAAATTTGTTGCCATAACTCTTATGAACTGACCTCTCTGCCTTTAATTTAACTTGGACTTTTTTTTTTTTTTTTCTGAAGACACCACAATACTAAGACAAATATATTACTGAGAGAAATTGTCTGCAACCATCTATTGATTGCCATCATGCTTAAATGTATTTTATTTGGGATAAACCCATACATGTATGAACTTAAATCCCCAAAGCAAAAATTTTGACTTAGCCTTTATGACGTTGTTTTTGTTATTAAGTGCCATTGAGTCAGTTCTGAACCATAGCAACCCTGCATAGGGTTTCCAAGGAGGAAGTGGTGAGCTTGAACCACCTACCTTGCTGTTCAAACCAACTTTGCAGTGCAGTACATTAACCCACTGTGCCACACCAGGACTCCATGCCCTCTGGTGATAGTTATGGTTTTGTATCAACTTGATTGGGTTAGGATCCTCAATGGATTTACAGTTCAGAAGTAGTTATCCACATAAAGTTGAATGTAATCAACTTGATGGTGAAGTCTGTTATGATCAGTCAATTGAAAGGAAGTTTCTTTGGGGGTGTAGCCTGCCTCCAATACATTAGTCACTAATGCAAAGCTAATTCACTATTCTGTCTGGTCTGGATCTTGATCTAGCTTGTCCTCTAACTTCCCATTTGTTAGACTTGAACCATTGGCCTGCTGTATTACCTGCCCATTCAGGGAGTCCTCAGCAGCCTGCTTTCTTACCTGCTGGGCCTGTCTGCCTGTCTGTTACACAAGTCTGCCTGCCTGCCATCTGGCTTGCCAACTTGTTTCATTTGACCCAGATTTGAGGCTCTCTCACCTCTACAACTACGTGAACCATTTCCTCAATATAAACTTGTCTTTGTTGTTGTTGTTAAGTACCCATAAGTCAGTTTTAACTCATAGCAACCCTGCATAGGGTTTCCAAGGATCAGCTGATAAGTTGGAACTGCCGACCTTGTGGTTCAAACCAACCTGTGGTCTAGTGGCTATCCTACAGTGCCACACCAGGATATATATATATATATATAT
>NW_006408558.1:1734189-1754984 GCF_000296735.1 Chrysochloris asiatica
CAGATTTGAGGCTCTCTCACCTCTACAACTACGTGAACCATTTCCTCAATATAAACTTGTCTTTGTTGTTGTTGTTAAGTACCCATAAGTCAGTTCTTATAGTGACCTTACATATATAGGGTTTCTGAGGAGCAGATGGTGAGCTTGAACTGCCGACCTTGTGGTTCAAACCAACCTGTGGTCTAGTGGCTATCCTACAGTGCCACACCAGGATATATATATATATATATATATATATATATATATTTCGCTGGCTTTGTTTCTGTAGAGAACCGAGTCTAAGACTCCCTCCCATATACAGTAGAATATTAGAGTATTCTTTAGACATAAAGATATATGTTCTGACACATGCTACCACATGGATACAACTTTAAAAAATCATGCTACATTGAAATAAGCCAGACACAAAAAAGCAAATATTGTACGATCCCACTTACCCAAAATATATAGGAAACAGCAAATGGGTAGAAATAGAGTGTGCATTAGTGGTTACCAAGGGCTGGGTGATGAAAACGTTTGAAAACAAATAGTAGTAATAGTTCTACACTATTGTGAATATATTTAATGTCATTGTATACTTAAAAACTTTGCCATCAAAGATTCTACAGAAGAATTCTGATAGAAAGAGAGAAAATATGGAACATAATGTCCAATTTTCAGTAGGATTCAAACTTTCTAGAACATTGATATTGGATGATCCCTTGAAACTATTTCTCTGAGATAATCTTTTAACATTAAATCTTAAACTCAAACTGTCCCTTGGTGTCTTCTTTAAATGACAACAACAAAATAGCTTATCTTTATTAGTAATATACATCTGTTTTGAGTGTTCAACTCTTTTAGTGAATTTCTTTGTGAGTCAAATTAACATATGACAACTCAGAAGGTTGGAGGACAAGCTTAGGATAATGAATTTTAAACAATGGTGGTGGAATGGTCAATTGGCATCTTATAGTCCACAAAAAGAATGTTCTACTTCTTATGTTGGTGAGTAGCAACTGAGATATTAAAAGCTTATGAGTGGCCATCTAAGGTACAACTATTGGTCTCTCCCTGTGCAGAGAAAAGAAAAGTAATGAAAATTGAAGAAACATGGAAACCATTGGTCCATTAGACTAAGACACCGCTTGAACATCAGTCTTCATGATGCTGAGTCCAGAAAAACTAGAGAGTACCTGTTTACCACTACTAACTGCTCTGAAAGGGATCATAATAGAAGGTCCTGGGTAGAGTAGGAGGAAATGTAGAACAAAATTCAAAATCATAAAAGATCAGAACACCAAAATTATGTCACATTTTACCCTTCAGGTTTGGAACTGAACTTACCCCGGGGGTTCAATTTTTAGGCAAACTGAAATTAGGTATATAGAGGGGACAACAGCACTGGTGAGGCATGCACACCATACTACAGTGACCCATTCAAGATCAGAGGAGTAGCATTTACCAAAGGACCAAGTTCAGAAGAACTCTGGGAAAGAAAGAAGAATGAAAACAAAAAACACAGGGAGAAAAGCAGATAAATGATGCAACATTGAAGAAATTGCAGTTATTGAGATGAGACTAGGTGTATGATTTGTTGAATGTAAAACTGATTATCTGTTCTGTCAACCTTCAAATAATTCATAATAATTTTTTTTTTAAACAATGATGGTGGAACAACTTAGATAAGACTAGCAAGGATAGCACAACTTGGAGACTGTAGCCAATGTTAATGGATTACACATATAGAAAGAGTTGAACTAGTGTATCTTTGGTTGTGTATACTTTCATCAAAAATTTTTAAAATCATTAAAATGGAAATGTTTGTTATATGTATTTTACCAGACACACAGAAAAAAAAAAACACGCAGAAGATGTAAACTATGCAATCAGCCCAATAAAACCAATACCACATGACTCAATATCAAATGAGTTTGAAGACTCTAAAAGTCACATGCTATTGTTGTTACTTTTGTTAGGTATGAATCACACATAGCAACCCTATGTCTAACAAAACGAAACACAGCCAGTCCTGTGCAATCCTCACACTAGTTGGTACGGTCGAGCCCATTGTTGTAACCAAGTCAATCCATCTCATTGAGGGTCTTCCTCATTTTTCCTGACGCACTACTTTACAAAGCATGATGTCCCTCTCCAAAGATCAGAGAACATAGTTTGCATAAACCTGACAGTTGAATTCTGCTGAATAGTAAGATAAATAACAGTCATAAACACCAACAATAAAATCATTTTATTGGAATATACAGGGAAATTTCAAAAAGTTCATGGAAAAAAATAGAATGAAAAGATCATGAAAAATTTCCACAGAATTTTGAAGCCCCCTAGCAATATTTTAAATAATTGCTGCCACTCTATATTATGCAACAGAAAGACTGGACTGGATTCAAGTAAACAGAAATATAAAGGGTGTTGATATTGATCCTCAAAGCAAAAGCTCGTCAAATGTCTTTTATCAGCAGCAAAATGAATATTGCAAATTGAAAGGGATGCATATTTTCTGGCATCCTCTTCTATCACAAAAATATTTTTTACTTACTGTTCTTATTTTTGGACTCCTGGTGTGGTACTGGACTGTTAACTGCAAAATAGGTGGTTCAAATCCACCAGCTGCTCCTCAGAAACTTTTTACGTGGTCATTATGAGTCGAGACTGTATTGACAGTACTTAACAATGAGAACAATTTTTATTTGTAGATAAACATTGATTCATAAGATGTTGCAAAAAAAATTTTACAGAAACATCTATGTGTCCATTATCCGGTATCCCCAATGATGCATGTTACATAATGAGGTACATTGTCAAAGCCAGGAACATTTTTCATACACTAGCTTTTTAACAAGTGCTGTCGAGTTGGTTCTGATCCCATATAGGGTTTCCAAGGAGCGGCTGGTGAGTTTGAACTGGGGACCTTACGGTTCAAAGTCCTGTGCTAATCCTATTCATACACTACAATGGTATATTCATACACTATAATGAGCTAATCTATAGGTATTACTCAGATTTCATCAGTTTCTGCATTTTGTTGTTATTGTTAGGTGCTGTCCAGTCAATTTCAACTCTTAGCAACCTCATGTGATACAGTAGAATTACCGTGCAGGGTTTTCTTAGGCAGCAATCTTTACAGGACCAGGTCTTTCTTCAATGGAGATGCTGGATGACTTCTAATTGACAAATTTTTGGTGCAGCCAAGTTGTTATCTGTGTGCTAACAGGGCTCTATCAGTTTCTGAATGCACTGCTATTTTGAACAGTATTTTTATATAAATTTCTATTTTCAAAGCTAGTACATCAATCTTTTCTTTTACTCTGTACTCATTTGAAGCCCTAATAGTAAAAAAAGAAAAATTATATGTATCTTTCTTTTCTGCCATTAATAATCAGCATACTTTATGCACTTAAAATGAACCTCTAGGCATAGAATCAGCTCTTTGAGAAGCAATGACTAATATTGAACTTACCAACATAGAGGTCTAAAATATTTTATCTATCTGTACTATAGGTGTCAAGGGATTCAAGTGTTGTATTAAATCCTGTTTCACATTAGGGACCATTAAGATATTCATTGATTTAAGAGATGTTTATTGAACAGCTTATTCTGAGTAAACACTACACTAGACAATTTAAAGGGTAAAAGTATGCACAAAAGCCATTCCTCAATCATCAGGGACTTGTAGAAGATAATAGGGGAAATATATTGTGTAATCATAAATAAAATACGCTTCAGAACTTAAGAAGTACATTGGATAAGAGGCATTCAAGAGTGCTTAGAAGCTTGTGGCAAGGATGGCATATAATAACCATCCCTGGTCTAAACTAAGTCTGAAATTATTAGTCTAGTTTAATATCTTATCCCAAGTACTCGTTGACACATCCATCTGGACTTACAATCTCATCTACATTTATTTTATTATAGCAATTTAGAAATCTACTCAAATTTGTTTTTTTTTTTGTTGTTTTTTTTTATAGTTTTGTATTCCCTTCAAGAAAGTCGAACACCAGGACAAGAATGAAAAGCAGCCTACAAGAATTTTTGTTGTTTACTTATTTTGTTTGCTGTTTGGTTGATTGGGTGTTTGGTTGGTTGGTTGGTTGGTTGGCTGGTTGGTTTTAAGTGTCGTAACTCTCAGAAGTGTATTTAGTCTTGTCTATAGTAGTTGATTCCTTGTTGGGAGCACTGAGGATTTGCATTTATCTTTTTCTGTCTTACCTTAATTTCAACCTTTGGATGACTGAATATTAGGACATGTTCCAAAACTTAAAATTAAATTACAAAAACAAACACAATGTTCTTCAGAGACAAAAGAAGATGATACAATTAACATAATAAAGAATTTTTCTTTGCTGTCTAAAATTGCACTTGACTCAAGGTCAATTGTTGTTGTTGCTAAGTGTCTTTGAGTTGGTTCTGACTTTATATAAGTCTTTATAGGGTTGCTTGGAGCAGCTGGTGGATTTGAACCAATCCACCTGAGGTTACAAGTCCAGTGCTTATCCTACAGCACCACAACAGAAGTCCCATGGCTAATTAGAGCCTTTTTGTTCTAAATAATACATTAGTGAATATTTTGCACAATATCATTACTAACTTAGCTTTAGCCAAGTTAACTGTGAATTACTGTCACAGCCAAGGAAAAAGCAGGCTTCTAATTCTGATTCAACCCCCTGTTGAGAATTTGCATTCTGTGGGTTAATGTGCTGGACTGCATGGTCAGTTTGAACCTCAAGGTCGGCAGTTCAAACTTACCAGCCACTCCTTGGAAACCCTGTACAAGGTCCCTATGGGTTGAAACCAACTCTACAGCACTTAACAACTATACACTGAATCAGAATCTACATTTTAACATAATCCCAGGGTAATTCTTGTTGTTGTTGTTGTTAACTGCCCTCCAGTGGGTTCCAACTCAAAGGGACTCTGTATAGGGTTTCAGAGGAAAGGGTGGTGGGTTTGAACCACTGACCTTGAGGTTCAAATGAACCTTGGAGTCCAACACATTATCCTGCAGTGCCACACTGCTTCTTAGTAGTGGTTATGTGCTGTGGAGTCCATTCCGACTCATAGAGACCCTGTATAAGGTTTCTGAGGCTGTAAATCTTTGCAGGAGCAGAAACCCTCATCTTTCTCCCACGGAGTGATGATAATTTCGAACTGCTGACCTTGAAACTAGCAGTCTGACTTGTAACCACTATGTTATCAGAGATCCTTACACTAATTCTTAGGTTTGCCTAAGAGATAAAAAGATAAAGATTACATATATGCATAAGAAACACCTGGAGAACCCCATCCAGAACCTCCTGAGATGGGATATTCCCACTAGAAAAGACAAGCAGACCAGACTGAAACAGCTAGAGTGACAGAAGATATATCTTCAAAGAAAAATCATCAGGAAAAAAAAAAAAAAAAAAGGCTGTATGATTGGCTACTACAAGAATAAGCAAATGGTTCATTGGAAAGCCATCAAGGCAAGCAATCAAATCCCTTTGGGACAAACCCCCCTCTAAGACTAAAATTCAAAGGGAACACATGAGTAGGCATGTAAGTTTGCTGGCAACCACACTGATCTACTGGTAAGTGGAAGACGGGGAAAGGCAGCAATGAAGAAATGGGCTGAGTTCAACCACGTTCCACAGACTCCCATTGACTTGAAGATGAGAGACAGAAGAGGAAGGGCTGGTTGGTGCAAAGTGTGGTGAGACCTGGGGACACCTGAGCCCATGGACAAGGACATAGCCACAGAGAGCTAGAGCTGAGAATGAAGCAGCCAGCTAATAATGAAGGGAGGGGAGATACACAAGAACACCCAAACTTGCAGATAGTACCCATTTGACACAGCCTCGATGACTTAATAATCAAAACTCGGCTAGAGGAAGATAAAAAAGAAAAGAATTATTGATAAAGGAAATGAGGATAAATTACTACAATTTGATTAATTTGACCTGTACCCATGGAGGTAGTAGCACAAAATAAATACCATCAGAGAGGAAAGGAGTCCTCACATCAACTATCAATGCTATCCCCTCTGTATACTGGTAGATAGGGATGGGCAACTAGACATTGCCTAGCTAAAATGAGGGAGTGATAAAGGCACTAAGTGACTGACTTACAAAGTTTCAAGAGGGAGTTTAATTTAAGAGTGGGTCGGGGAAGATAGAGTCCCCACTGAATTGTTTTCATTTTGTCTAGATGGGTCTGGTAAAAAAAAAAAAAAGATAGGGATAAGATTCTTATGATTCAATAGTGAATAATTATTACCATGACTAATTGCAACTGTCATAATTGTAAAGGTAGAAGTTTTGTAACAAAAATGGAGGAGTAGTTAACCTTACAGCCCATAAACAAAGGACCCTAGGGCCATCAAGGGAGAAGAGCACAAGCTGAATGCGGAACCTCATCCAGAGAAGCAGCAACACCAGAGATGGAGGCAGAGATGGGAACATGGAGAGAGGAAGCAGCTGAGGACACTAGAGCCATGGAAAGAGAGGGACTGAGAGCTGGCGGCCAGGAGGCAGACTTGCAGAATGTGCCCTTTGGTGGTGTAAATTATTATATATGCCTGATTGTTGAAAAAAAAGAAAGAGAGAGAGTATTAAAATGAATAGAGAGAAATACCGTTAACCAATTATACATAGAAGGGATTATAATCATTGTAATGAAAAGTAGTATATGATTTGTTGAATGTAAAACTGATGATCAGCCCTGTAAACTTTCACTCAATTCACAATAAAAACTTAAAAGAAAAGAAACACCTAGGGATCTATAAAAAACACAAGAGGATCTTGCTAAAACGTAGTCTGATTCATTACAAGAGAAAGTAACCAGTTAAATTTCAGTTTGGCATAGTGTATGTTTGAGTTCTGGAATCAAATACCTGGGTTACAATCTTGACTCCAGTAGGAAATCCTAGGCACATCACTTAACCACGCCAAGCCTCAATTTCTCATCTGTAAAGTGTTAGAAATAAGAATATATTTTATATGTTAGACTTGGTCTCCTACTGGGCAAATTTCAAAATCTTTGACTTAACCAAAAAAAAAAAAAACCAAAAAAATCATTATGTATTCTTCTTCTCACAGTCTAAGGAGCCTCTGTGATACTGTAGGATACGTGTTGGACTGCTAACCTTGAGGTTGGTGGTTCAAACTCACCAGATACTCTGAGGGAGAAAGATAAGGCTGACTGCTCCTGTAAAGATCTACAGTCTCAGAAACCTTATAACGAGTCTCTATGAGTCAAAATCAATTGATGGGAAAATATTCCTCTTCCCCACATACCTATAGACTAGGAGCTCTGCTGGCACAGCAGTTAAAATGCTTAGCTGCTAACTAAAAGGTCAGCGATTCTAACCCACCAGCCGTTCTGCAGTAGGAAGATGTGGCAGTACACTTCCATAAAGATTGGTAGCTTTGGAAACTCTATGGTGCCATTCTATTCTGCCCTGAATGGTCACTGTGAGTCAGAATAAACTCGATGGCAGTGGGTTTGGTTGGGTTTGGCTTGGTATAGATGTGCCTTGCTGTGAGGTGCTCCTCCAAGTATCTTGTGGCTTCATCTTCTATAATGTGTAACTCTCAAATAAATCTGTGTGTGTGTGTGTGTGTGTGTGTGTACGTATGAGATGAGGTGTCTGAGTTCTCTACAGCTGCTATAACAGAAATACCACAAGCTGATGGCTCCAACAAACAAAAATTTATTCCTTCAGGGTTTATGAGGTTAAAAGTCCAAACTCAGAGTGCCAACTATAGGTAGGGAGGTTTACAACATCTGTACATTCAACATTCTTTGATCTTCCCCTAAGTCTTAACCTTTCCCTGTGTCTAGGAGCTTCTCGATACAGGGACCAAGGATCCAAATGACACATCTGTTTCCAGCTCTTCTTTCTTGGTAATAATGAGGTCTCTGCTCTCTGTTCTTTCTCTCTCTTCTAATCTCTTATAAGATAAAGGGTGATACAGGCCAAGGAAACTCCCCATACGTTGGATCGGGGCTGTTACCAGAATAAGGGTGTTGCATCCCACCCTAGTCCCCTCACCACTGATTTGTTGACCACATCATGGGGGATGATCATATCATTATGCAACTGCCAAATTGTATCATTACTTCAGAGTCCTGGCGTGGAGCTGTAGGATAAGTACTGGACTGCAAACCACAAAGTTGATGGTTCAAACCCGCCACCACTCCTTGAAAACCCTACACAGGGTCATTATGAGTTGCAAGCAACTTGAGAGCACTTAACAATGACAACATAACTGCAAAACCACTGAGAAGCATGGCCTAGCTAAGCTGACATTTATTTGAGGGGAGAAAGGGGGAAGAATTCAATCCACAATAGGAAGGTTAGTTCAATTCCAGCCAGCTACAAATAGAAAAGGACACAGAAGAGTATGAACAGAAGTTTTACATAGGCTTGGACTGGAAAAAGAAAACAACATTTACATTGTTCTAAAGGCAGTCCCAAAGACATAGGTAACTACAAGAAAGATGGTGAAATGTAGTAAGAAAGAAAAATAAACCAGATTTTAGTGACTGTCCAGCCATCTCTGTCAGAAGCATATTTATCCAGGGTTGTTGTGAGATTTAAATGGATGAAGTCACGTGAAGCACTTAGAATTATGTCTTGCAGCAGTGTGTTTACAAACCATTGTTTTTACATTGCTTATTACCATGTTTTAGTAATCTTAGATGTTGGCTGCCTTTTAATAGTCAATTCTAAAACTTCAAGACTTCTTTCTACAAAAAAGCCATCAAATCAGATCCTTTGTTCCATTTACTACTCAGGAGATCAAGCTGTCTAAAATACTATTGGGGAGTGGATTAAAAAGCTAGTCTCCTAGTAGCTCAGCTGTTAGTATTTTAGAGAGACTTATACACCCTGATCAATTCAAGTAGGATCCGATATTTTAAAATATTTATATGAAAAATGTAGCCAGAGTAATGTGAATCCTTCAACTCAGCAAAATAGAACATCCCCTGCTTCTATTGTCACTGCTCTTGGGTTCTAAATTATTTCTCTTACTTGGAAACATCTAAAATAGATGTTATTCATTGACAATTGATCAGAATTGCCTATGATTGGAGCAAACTTTTTTTTCCCAATGGTTTATTGATTTTCTGAGTCCTGGTGTGGTGCTGTGGGTTAATGTGCCAGACTGCAAATCCATTTGAACTGCAAGGTTGTCAGTTCAAGCTCACCAGCTGCTCCTCAGAAACCCTATACAGGGTTGCTATGGGTCAGAATCGACTCAAGGGCACTTAACAACATTTGAACTTCCATTTTTCTGTCATATCTCCCTTTATAAAATGTAAGCTTTGAGGGCAGAGATAATAGATCATAGTCAGAGATAGATAAATGGATAGATAGATGCACAGATAGAAGGCTAGAAAGAAAGATAAGATAATAGATGAGATAGATAGATAGATAGATAGATAGATAGATAGATAGATAGATAGATAGAAAAGAGATTGAAAAAAAGAAAGAAAAGTAGCTAGCTAGCTAGATAGGTAAGTAGATAGATTAACAGATGGCTGTTGTTGAATCACTGTAACTCATGGGACTTATGTACTAGAGAACAAAATGTTGCCAGGTCTTGCATTATCCTTGTTGTTGTTATTAAGTGCCATCGAGTCAGTTCCGACCCATAGCAACCCTGTATAGGGTTTCCGAGGAGCAGCTGGTGAGCTTGAACTGCCAACCTTGCAGTTCAAACGGCTTTGCAGTCTGGCACATTAACCCACAGCACCACACCAGGACTCCTGCATTATCCTTAGGATTTCCATAGTGCTTGAGCTAATCATTGCAGCTATTGGGCAAATCGATTTCCCTCATCCTCACTGACCATCCACTTACCAAACATGATGATCCAGCAATTGATCCCACTTGATGTTTTCAAAGTAAGCAAATTGTGCAATGTTCTCTTGTGATCTATAACTTTTTCATAGGCTAATTTTCAGAATAAGATTGCCAGGTTTGTCTTCTGAATCTGGAAGTTGTGTTGAAACCTGTCCACCATAGATAACCCTGCTGGTATTTGAAATACCTGTGGCATGGCTTTCAGCATCACAGCAATATTCAAGCTAACACAATATGTCAAACTGACAGTTATCCAAGATGCTAGTCATTGTTAAAGTACATCAGAAACTGCTTGTGGCCAGGCCAAGAGCTGGGATATTTTTAAAGAGTCAAGGATGGTCTGCGTTCTTTTCTCTAGAGAGAGATGCAGAGCAGAGAGAGAAGCTCTTCTTTTTTTAACCAAGTTTTAAACATTCACCTGGGATGAAAGGGCACTGTTTCTATTTGTGCTATTCTTTGGTTATGGCAATAATTATTCATCAGTATTGTCACACACACACAAAAGAGACCCACTGAAATGGATCTTAACATAAGTAACTGACTGAATCACACCGTTCTATCATCCTTACCTGTCTGTGCCTATGAACGATCCATGGTAAGAAGTAGCCATTCAAAGTTTGAGTATTATTGAGTTGGCAGAAAGCATTAAAAATAGTACAAGAGTCCTTAGCCCACTAGGGAGAGCTAAAAAGATAAGCAAAAATTTTACTCTAAGCCTCAAGACTCCTTAAACTTCAACATTAGAGACAGCTTTGAAAGGGATCATGCTTTACTCAAAGGAAACAATTGTTGAATAAAACATGATTTATTTTCCTGTCTCCCTAGAGCTGTTTTTCCCCTTCACATAATTTTTGACCTTGTAAAATTTGGAGAAAGCACTGTAAGCACGGCTACAGCTAATTCTGGAGTAGAAAGAAGTAAAACAATATGTGAACAGTGGTTCTTCACAACACTCTGTCTGACAGGGCATGCTTAGGACAGAAGCCTGCTGCTTTTCCTCAACACACTTCTCAGGTAGACATGTCAAACTGACAAAAAGCCTCTTGAGTAACTTCGGTAAAGACATTAAGGCATAAATAAGCCAGATAAAGAAAGACTGAAAGGAAATAAAATGAGGACTGAGATGTTTACTTATATTTAGGTCTTCCTCAATATCTGCAAGTCTCTTGAAATAACACAAAATCTACATTCTGTGTCATTCCTATAGTCCAGTCATAGGAGATGCTGGCCCCATACAATCAAAAGAGTATTTTAGGAAATTGGATGTGTGCTTTGGGGCACTTAATTGGCTACCAAACATGTGAGGAAGATGGGCAGGGATCATCTATCTTCTCTTTTCCCTAAGAACAGGGGAGGACTCCTGGCCCCCACAGAGACCAAACAGGTAGGCTTAAAGGGCTTTGGCTCAGAACATCAAGTGATGAAGAAAGATATTGGTCATTTTTCATTCTCCTTAAGGTGATTCTTACAATGCTAAATTTTGAAAGGCTGGAAACCCATGGAGCAGATCTTGTTTTAAATAACACCCAGAAAAAGATAAGGTGCAGGAAATCCAGGTGAACCAATGAGCAAATTGCTTCACCTTTTAAGTCTTGGTACTCAAAAGAAGGTCAAAGATCAGCAATATCATCACCTGTTGCCAGGTTGGTTTTGTCCTATGAAGATCCCACCTGGATAGAAATGGTTAATGTTCTCTGTTGCAAACGGAAACGTTAGAGACTTGAGCCCACCTTTCAGATGCGGGGATCTACTTCTGAAAATAATCAGTCTTTGAAAACCTTGTGGAACGGTTCTACTTTAACACATGTTGGGTTGCCATGAAAGGGGTTAATCTAAGTCCTACCACAAACCAACCAAATTGGAAACCTTGTTTTAGCACGATCCCTGGTGATCAGTATGAACAATAAAGTTTGAGAAACAATAATTAGAGTGATCCTCACTCTTGGATTAGTTACTAGAACCACCCGGGAAGCATTAAAACTACTGCTACCCCAGAGCTGCTGATTTATTGTTGTTGAAACTTTGTATTGTGAAATGAGTGAAGGTTTACAAAGAAAAGCATTAGTTGTACATTCAAATCATCATTCACTTTCTTTTTATCTCAAAGATTAAAATCCCCTCCATGTTACAACAGCTATCCCACTTCCTCCTTCTGGTTCTCAATTCCTTTCCACCTTCCTTCCCATCCCTTTTCAACTTTATCCTTAGGTAAATATTGTCCTTTTGATTTTGAATGGTTGACCATTCTATGGTGAACATATCTTTCTATTATTGTCCCCCATGTAACTTTCTACTGCTTGACTGAAAATTGGGCCACAGTGGTGAGTTCTTTTCAAGACCTGTAGGATGGCCAAGGGCCATAGTCTCAGGTTCCTCCTGTCTCTTTCTGACCAGTAAGCCTAGTTTTGTTTTTTTTTAATTTTTAGGATTTTGAGTTTTGTTCTATACATTGTCTCCCACTCTGTCCGGGACCTTCTAATGTGATCCCTTTCAGAGAAATTGGTAATAGCAGCTGGGCACCATCTAGTTCTTCTGGTCTCAGAATTATAGAGACTTGTGTTCAAGTGTCCCATTTGTCCCATTAGTCTGTTGGACTAATTGATTCCAAGGATTTTTCAGTTTTCATCACTCTCCTTTCTTCTACACATGGAAAGACCAATGGTGGTGGTGGTGGAGAGACCAGTGGTGGTGGTGTTATGTGGCATGGAGTTGGAACCGACTCATAGAGGCCCCGTACAGGGTTTCTGAGGCTGTAAATCTTTACGGGAGCAGAAAGCCTCATCTTTCTCCCGCAGAATAGCTGGTAGTTTCGAACTGCTGACCTTAAGGTTCGCAGCCCGGTTCATAATTAAATGGTCACTCATGAGCTTTTAAGATCCCAGCTACTGCTTATGTAGAATATTGTCTTTGTGGACTGTTATTGTTAAGTGCCATGGAATCAGTTCCAACTCATAGCAACCCTGTATAGGGTTTCCAAGGCTGTAAACCTTTACAGGAGCAGAAAGCCTCATCTTTCTCCTACAGAACAGCTGGTAGTTTCCAACTGCTGACCTTGGGGTTAGCAGCCCGATCATAACCACTATGCTACCAGAGCTCCTTGTCATACCCTATATATCTGTGAATATATGCCCTATAGCCTTCCCATACCCTTTCAGCCTGTGTTCTATCTATCTTCCGCTACAACCAATTTTAAGGTGTTATCACATACTTTTAAGATAAAGTTCTTTCTGATAATCAGAACTTGACTAGAGGAAGATTTAATTTTTTTTTTTTTTTTTAATGAGGGAAAGGAGTATAAATTGCTAAAATTGTATGAACGTGACCTATACATATGGATGTAGTAGCTCAAGGTACCAACTGAGAGGGAAGGAGTCTTCACATCAAGTATCAATCTTATCACCTCTGTATACAGGGTAGATGGGGATGGGCAACTTAGACAGTCCTGGTGTGGCACTGTGGGCTAATACATCAGATTGCAAAATCATTTAAACTGCAAGGTCAGTGGTTCAGGATCACCAGCTGCTCCTTGGAAACCCTATACATGGTCACTATGGGTCGGAATCAACTCAACGACAGTTAACAACAACAACAACACCTAAAATGAAGGGGCGATAGAGGCATGAAGTGACTGGCTTACAAGTTTTTAAGAAGGAGTTTAGTTTAAGAGTGTGTGGGGGAGGGTAGAATCCCCACTGAATAGTTTTCATCTTGTCTAGATGGGTCTGGTGAAAGGAGATGGGGATAGGATTCTTGTGATTCAAAAGTGAGTCATTGTTATCATGACTAATCGCAACTGTCACAACTGTAAAGGTAGAAGTTTTGTAACAAAAACAGGGGAGTAATTAATCTTTCAGTACAGAATCAAAGGACCCTGGGACCATCCAGAAAGAAGGGTACAAGCAGAGTGTGGGACCCTATCCAGAGAAGCAGCGACACCAGAGATGGAAGCAGAGATGAGGAATGGAGAGAGAGAGCAGCTGAGGACTCTGGACTCATGGAAAGAAAGGGATTGTGTGCTGGCGGCCAGGAGGTTTGTCCTTTGGTTGTTTAAATGATTATATATTCTTGCGTGTTTTTGTGTACATCCCCCAAAACAACAACAACAAAAACAAAACAAAACAAAAAACACAGGGAATTGAATGATGATGCATGTAGGGGATTGTAATCTTGCAATGAAACGACAGTGTAAAGCCGTTGTTCTTCCATGTAAACCATCACTCAGGTCACAATAAAAACTTTAAAAATAAATAAATAATAGAGTTCTTTCAAAGATATCATAGGATACTGTTTATAATACACTGTGCACAATGCCTGGCATAGACTATGTACTACAAAAAATGTTCCTTTTTTCCCCTCCTCTTTGTCTTTTTCTTCCTCCTCCATTATAACATAATGCACATTTATTTTTTCTTCTCTTCGTCCTCTAATTTTTCTCTTCCTTTTCCACTTCCTCTTTCATAATGTAATATGGAAGTTAAAAGTTTTCCCATAATCCAAATATAATTTGTTTTGCTATTTATTCAATGATTAAAAAAAAAAAAATACAACTTAACAAGTTCATAGGATGTGCCTGCCATAGTTCTATGCACTGGGGACACAAAAGTGAGCCCTCAAATATGACTGGCACTATAAAGACAGTAATTATATTTGTTTCTATCACCATGATATATGCAATACTCAGTACAAAATCTGCTTTAGAATTTTTTAAATTGAAATATGTATCCTAAAAACATTGTAAGAATATTGCTGACAACTAGGAGCCCTTAGGTTGCAAGGTTCTTAAAATACACAGTAATCACAATGGACTGGTGATTACCAATAATTGTGGCAACCATGGTAGCAATATTTCCTTCTACAATAATGGGATCACCTTGAGCATAAAGTGACTCCTAATAACTAACAACAACAAGACATCTATTTCAGGAGGGGGACAAAAGCAAAAACAAGGCAAAATATTTTCCTTTCAATGTCTAGATTAAAGGAATGATCAAATTATTTCTTCTTTGCTTTTTTTCTTCAATTCGGAAAAAATCTACTATATGCCTTTGAAATTTATGATCATGACATTATCTCTCACTGTACATTCACTACAATAAATAGGATTCAAGATACATAAGACAACTGGCAAGCAAGCAGCCCATGGTCAACACCAAGTACCAGGATAGCCACTGTAGCTGGACCAGCCAGACCCTTCATTCCCTGCCTCCATATCTGGGAGGAGCAGAACCTTGAAAGATACCTTTAGGATGGCTTCAGGCCGATTATGATCAAGGATTTCTATTTTAATCTCTCCATGCTTTTGTCTGGTTGGAGCATGATTATTCATTGTTTCTAATCACCCCAATGCTGGATCTGTTCATAAATATACATGATAAGAACATTTTCAAAAGATCTGTCACAGGATTGTCTCTGCGTTTTGTGTGTGTGTGTTTTATATGTAAAACCCCCCAAAAGAATTGTCAGCAACTCAAAATAATGATTATGTAAATGTAAATGAAAAAAAAAAAAACACTTTTAAACCAAAGAAAGGCAAAGCTATTTTAAGAGCAGCGACCCTTCCTCTCCCCATCAGGAAAATTTTAGCCTGTCTTACCACCCCTCACCCAGGCTTCATCCTTTCCTAGATTCTTGAGGACACCCTTTCTAGAGCACCTCCACTGCATCGTTTGTGGAGTCTCAAGCCCATTTGTAATCTGTGCATTTACTCTTTGTCATAAAACTCCAATGTCATGGGTTTTCTGACACTTGTGTCAAACCACTGAATGTCTGCTTCATCTTTAGTGGTCAAACAGAAATTCTGGTAGGGGAAAAAAAATCCTTCCAGACATTACAATAAACACACACAGAGGGGGAAAATGTCTATCTCCACTGAGCTTAACAATCAGCAGGGCCCAAATTACCTCTTATTAACATTTATTTTACAAAAGAGGCAGGCTATAATTTGGTGATAGATTCAGATTTGGAGAGGAACTATAATCGGCCTCCTGAACTGCATGGCTGCTATTTTTTGTAATTATATTTCTCTATCTCCCCCATCCTCAAGCCCCTCCCCACTTGCTAGTCTTTCTCTACTATCTCGAATGTCTGCTTTTCTCCTTCCCCTTTTCATCCCCATCTCTCAGTCCTCACGCGCCCCCACCCCCACCCCCCTTCTCTCCCTTTCTCTCTTTAGGCCCTCTTAGAATAATGCAGCCTCTTTCAACAGCCCAGGCAGGCCCAAGATTAGGAGGGCTGTTTGTGAAGATGGGGGCTGGCTGAATAGAAGCAGGAGGCCCCACTCCCCTGGAAAACAAGGCTCTGGGAACCAGTCCAACTGTGAAGAGCATGTGCTAGGGACGGGGGTGGGGCTGAATAGGCAAGCAGCAGGCTGGCCCATATGTCAGGCTGGGCCACAAAGACGCCTCTGCATATCTACCGTGACAAACAGGATTATGGAAGACAATTAATCTGGCACGCTTTATCAAAATCAAGCACTGACCCCCGACCTCTCCCCTCGGTGTGCAGCAGATGCCACGCTCCGATTCAATACAACTCGAGTGTTCCTTTTTTCTCTGCTGAAAAGAATCCAAGGCCTGAATACGACTGGCAGGGTGGACTAATTAATTGCAACTACTGTGCGGTGCTGACAATCCTAATCAAATAGGACGAGCCTACCTTTTCTCCTGCTTTTTTATGGACAGGCTGGCTGTAGCTCCCTGTCTGCTGCAGGAGGAGAAAGAAATGCATCATTTTTACTTTTATCCTTCTTATCAAAGGGCTAGGGGCAAAACCAGAGTTGCAGGTAGTAGCTCTTCTGTTACTTACTTATTGCCTGACATTTGTGAGTTCAGTTCTAGTGGGAGAAGGTCACTGATGACTGAAGGTTGTAATGGTTTTCAAAAATTAATTAATCCTTTTTGTAGTACTTTACCTGAGAGATGAAGACCCTGAATCGCATAAATGGTTAAGGATTGGGACACTAACTAAAAGCTTGGCCATCTAAATCCATCCAGGACTGCTGTAATCTACATCTGAAAGGCCATAGCCTTTAAATATCTAAGGGAAGATACTTCTACATTGAATAGACTTGAAAGCAACTGGTTCATTGTTTGGTTGTTTTTGACTTGAGAGATAAGTAGTGGAGCCTTTGGAATCAAGGAAATCTCCTAGTTTGACTTAATCTAGTCCTTCATGGAGCTTAATCCAATGTATCCAACTTCCTACATACTTAGTGTTTTATGATCCCAATAAGGAGAACCATGATTTGTTTCTGTTGAAAGAATATTTGTAGAACTGCTTAGATTGATTTAGAAATGAGAGTTCTTTGTGGGAAATAGTTTTATTTCTTTTGAGGTTTTTAAGATTTGAGAGGCAAATGAGGAACGGGAGACCTTTGGGCGTATTTCTTTCTAATGAGTCAAAAGCTATGAATGAGGGTGGACATTAGAAATGAACAGAACAGATACTGAAGCATGTTTCCCCTTGCTCACAGTCGCATAAATTAGCCTGAGGATCCTGGATCTGATGGACCAAAAGGTATGATAACTCTCACATCAGCTACTTCAACCTTGGTGACTCTTTGGTTAGTCATCTAAACAATTTCTCAGGTAAAATTCCAGAAGCTTTTCTCACAATTAAATAAGAAGTTATTACATGAAGTAATGTGACATTTGTCAAACTGTGGTGTCAGGCCATCTGCACCAGGATCACCTAGGGAGCTCATTAAAAATACAGGTTGCTGGACTTGACTCTAGCCCTAATGACTCAGAATCTCTCCATGTGAGCCTGCATCTGTTTCATAACCATACTCCCTAGGTGATTCTCCTGCACACAAATGCCTGAGAATGAATATTGCAATTCAAAGAGAAGAAGAATGGTTCTAGATAAGCACTGGACCACAAGATCAGTTTGAACCACAAGTCAGTGGTTCAAACTCACCAACTGCTCCTTTGAAACCCTATACAGAGTCACTAGGAATCAGAACCTACTTGACAGCACTTAACATCAAACTGTTTTTTATCATTGTGAACAAGTCATTCTCTACACTTAAATCACTTCAAATACTAGGCCAAGATCACTCTTGCCTAGTATAACTTCAAAACACTTTTTGTTGTGGTTGCTCGGTTGCAGTTTGTTTGTTTGGGGTATGTGGTTTACAGGGAGCTCATTCCTTCTTGCCTTGTGGTGTAACACATTAGATGCCTTCACAGCTACCTTTCATTCCTGCAATTTGGAATCTGTGCAGGATTGCCAATAAGGCACTGACGTTCAAGATCGAGGTGGTTATGACTTAAGGTACAAGTCTTTTGTGATATTCTCTTGGAGTCAGTCGGTAGATCTGAGTGGAAATTTCCCAAGCTAAATGATTGGGAGACACCCATGTTAGATTTTCTACAGTTTGTAAATGAGCTAGATACTGGGAAATAGCATTTCTAGTTTTTGCTTAGCTCAAAGAAACAGAATATGAAAAATATCTTAATAAAAGGCATGGGAGACTTCTGGTTTGCCACCACATCCAGGCGGCACTGAATACAGTGTTCAGTCTTGTTTTGACTGGTGCTACATCATTTTCTTCTGGTTTCATTATATATATTCTCTTTTTTTCTTTTTCTCCTCCCCCCCCCCCTTCCCTTTTCTGTCATTAGAGACTGCTGTGTTAAGCGTTGATTTCACTGTTCCTGCATTATTTTCTTCTGGGTTTTCTTTTTCTATTTTTTTCTTCTTTTCCCTATTTTTCTTCTTCCCTTTTTCCTCTTTTTCCCATTTTTGTTTTTGCTTCTGATTCTGAATTTGTTTTTTACCTGGCTGCTGCTGTTTGGCTGTTACAAGCCTCCCTTCTGCTATTGGAGGACTCTTTGTCTCCTTATATTACACAAGAAGAGTCATCAACTGCTGCCAAATAGCCAAGCTGCATTCACACCATATAAAACACCAAAACCCAGGCAATAACCAATACCAGCTGCCAGATACCAAGGAAACAGGCAGCACATGTGAAAGTTACTCTGAGTCAAACAATAAGAAGAGAGAAAATGGAAGACCACACCCCGACCACATCTTCCTGGAAGAAACCAGAAAGCATAAAAACAACAACAACAACAAAAAAGAAGTATCAAAATAATACTCATTTAAGTATTAGGGCCACGGATAAACATCAAACATGTCCAAGAAGCAAAAACAGATGACCATATCAGTACATGTCCAGAAAAAAGATAAAATATCTGAGACAAATGACCCAGAAGTAGATCTGGACTCCATTCTGGAAGGAGGGCAGGCCCTGGAAATGCCTGAGAAAGAATTCAGAAAAATGATTATAAAATGTTTCAAAACACTTTACAATGGAATTGAGAAAAATAAGGAAGTAGTCAGGAAAGTGCTACAAGAGCAATCAAACAAGATAGATGCAGCATTGGAAACAATTCAAAGCCTATAGAAAGAGGTACAAGCAATAAAAAAAAAGGCAGAAATAGAAAATACTCTGAAAGGGCAGAGGAGTAGAATAGATGAGATGGAAGGAAGAATCAGCAAGCTGGAAGACAAGTCTCTCAATACCACTAAGATAGAAGAACAAACACAAAAAAAGATTAAAAATTCAGAGGAAGGTATAAGATTCATGTTGAATAACATGAAGAGGAATAACTTAACTTAAGAATTACTGGCATTCCAGAACGAGAAGAATCACGCAAGTCCACAGAGGAAACAGTCGAAGAGCTACTGGAAGAAAATTTCTCCAACATCCTGAAAAGGGAAAAAATAAACATACAAGAAGCTGAACAAACGCCAAGAAGAGCAGACCCCAAAAGAAAATCACCAAGACATATCATAGTCAAGCTCTCCAAACTCAAAGATAAGGAGATGCTTCTGAAAGCAGCCAGAGAAAACAGAAGGGTCACATACAAGGGCAAGCAAGTCATATTAAGCTCAGATCTCTCAGCAGGAACCATGCCAGCGAGAAGGCAATGGGGAGACATATATAAAACCCTGGAAGAAAAAAACTGCCAACCAAGAATCCTTTATCCAGCAAAGCTATCAGTCAAATATGATTGCGTAATCAAAACATTCCAAGATAAACAGAAGATATGGGAATTTACCAAAGCCAATCCTGCACTACAAAACATCCTAAAGGGAGTTCTGTAGACTGAGGACCAACAAGAAGAGGCAACAACCAGAGATTGACATACGTGGCAGCACCTCACTGAATTAGTCAACAGAAAGAAGAATCGATCATAAAACAAAACTATAAGAACAAACTCAGAGACTCTGGAAGGTCAGTCTATGACCAAAACAAGTACAATGTAAAAGAAGATAAACATATAGGAAAAGAGATCCAGATATGGAGACAGTCAGGGTGATTACAGGATAAAATAGTCTGCAATAGTCAAAAAAGCTAACGGACTATAAGGCAACCTCAATGAAAATTAACACTTCACAGCATACCAAGAGAATGAAAACCCAGGAAAGACAAACGGAACAAAGAAGCAACAACACCACAAAAAACAAATGTAAGGACAATAAATAATCAATACCGATAGATAATTACACTGAACATAAATGGATTAAATGCACCTGTTAAGAGACAGAGGGTGGCAGAATGGATAAGAAAACAAGATTCTTCAATATGCTGCCTGCAAGAGACACATCTCACACACAGGGACAAAAACAGATTAAAAGTTAAAGGATGGAAAAAAATATACCAAGACAATTCCAATAAAAAGCGAACGGGAGTGGCAGTACTAATTTCGGATAAAATGAACTTTAAGGCAAAACCCAGCATAATAGATAAAGACGGACATTATATCATAATTAAAGGGACAATAGAACACGATGAAATAACTATATTAAATATATATGTTCCCAATGAAAGAGCGCCAAAATATATGAAACAAACTCTTATAGACTTGAAGAAAGAAATAGATGAATCTACAATAATAGTAGGTGATTTTAATACTCCACTTTCAAAAATGGATAGAACAAC
>NW_006408558.1:1781333-1798031 GCF_000296735.1 Chrysochloris asiatica
ATGTGGTAGTTTGCTTCTATAAAGAGTACAGCTATGGGGAGATCCTATGGGGAATTCTGTTCTCTCCTGTAGGGTTACTGTGAGTTGGAATTGACTCAGTGGCAACACAATTTTGTTGTTGTTGTTTTCCTATTTGACTCTTTACTAGAAGTTCCACAAGGAAGAAGCTACTAATTTGATTTATCAGAAAGCAGGGCATTTCCTCAAATACACCCATTTTTAAATGCTTTGCCTCAACATCTTCTCTTCTCTCTTTTCACTGCAAGTAATTCAGAGGACAAGTGGACCTGAGGACATTGTAAGCGTTTTCTACCTATTTCTTCTCTAAGGAGATCTGGTAGCATAATAGTTACAAGTCAGGCTGCTAACCTCAAGGTCAGCTGGCTGGTTCAAAACTACCAGCTGTTCCATGGGAGAAAGATGAGGCTTCCTGCTCTCATAAAGATTTACAGCCTTGGAAACCCTATGGTGGCTGGTGGTGGTTATGTGCCGTGGAGTTGGTTTAGATTCATAGTGACCCTGTACAGGGTTTCTGAGGCTGTAAGTCTTTACGGGAGCAGAAAGCCTCATCTTTCTCCCACGGAACAGTTGGTAGTTTTGAACTGCTGACGTTGAGGTTCGCAGCATGATTCGTAACCATTATGCTACCAGAGCTCCTTACAGGGTAGCTGTAAGTTGGAACAGACTCCATGGCACACCACCATCACCATTTCTTCTCTATCTGAAGGATGGCTCCTATGTTTCATTTATACTCTGCATTTTGTGTACTCTTTAAACTCCCAGCTTTCCAATGTTGCCAACTAATGTTTTCTAGCACTTGCAGTTCTTTATATTTAGTCTTCCTAAGGTGTGGCGCTGTGGGTTAATGCATTGGACTGCAAAGTCAGTTAGAACTGCAAGGTCAGAGGTTCAAGTTCACCGGATGCTCCTTGGAAACCCTATACAACTCAATAGCACCTAACAACAAAAACAAGTTCTAGTGGTGCAATGTTAAGCACTCTGCTGCAAATCAAGTTGGTGGTTTGAACTCAACCAGTGGTTCCATGGGCGAAAAGACCTAAAAATGTGCTGCCATCAAGTCTACAGCCAAGAAAACCTGGTGGGGAAGTTCTACTCTGTCATACTGGATCACCATGAGTTGGAATGGACTGCACAGCACTCAAGAACAGCAGTTTATAACTACTAGATATACCACTTACCTTTGCAAATAAAAAAATCCAGGGTTGATCTTGTCATATTCCTTGAAAATCTGTTCCATCCTCATCATTATTTTCACCAATAATCACTTAAGAATTTGGGGATCTTTTCAGTACCCTCTATTTCCTTCATTCTACTCATCCAAAGCAGTGGTGGTGTGGCACTGTAAGAAAAGCATTGGACTGCTAACTGCAAGGTTGGAGTTTCAAACCCTACAGTTGCTCCTTGAAACCCTATACAAGGTCGCTATGAATTGCACTTCAATAAGAACACATCTAATTGGTCAACAAATCCTTTTAGTGAACCTTATGAAATATTCTGAATTCATACTTTCAACCAATTCCAGTGACTTTATTTTATTCCTTTATCTTTCACCCAAATGAGGGCAGTAGACTTTTGGGTTTTTTTCTTTTTCCAGAAGGATCTCAGAGTAATACTACTTAATCCCACAAACTAGACTCTTAAATGATTCTTTTATTACAAGCTTTTTTCACCTCTTCTTTTAAATGTGTTCCTTAAAACAATGACAACAAACAACACACAAATAACTTTATGATTCATAGACTAAAGTAAATCTGACTCTTCAAAGAAAATTATGCAAATTCATGTATACACAATATACCACATGTAAATTTAAGGAGAGTCTCTGGACCCTTTAATCCTGTGCAGTGACTTGGAGATTCTTGGGTGGCAGCTAAAAACCATTGTTCTGACCTCTCCTACACAATGATGCTAAAGGTTTTCTTTGTCTTTTTAAAATGCAGATATAATCTCACCCTTCCTCTAATTAAATCCCTTGAATAACTGCCAATCATTTAAAAGATAAAATCTAAATTCCTCAGTTTGGTTTTAAAAGGCCTTCTATCATTTGCTTACACCTATATTTGAACTGCATGGTCCATAGTTCAAACTCACCAGCTGCCCCTTCAAAAACCCTATACAGGGTCCCTATGGGTCAGAATGGAGTTGACAGCACTTCACAACAACAACACAACATACCTCTTTATTCAGCTTTTAGAAAAATTCCCATCATGTGTAGTGCTGTAGGATAAGCACTGGATTGCTAACCATAAGGTCAGCAGTTCAAGCCCACCAGTTGCTCCTTGGAAACCCTATATAGGGTTGCTATGAGTCAGAACTGACTCTTAACAAACTGCACTTAACAAACAATATGCTCCATAAGCTTTAGTTATATTTACAGCTTCCCAAAAGCCAGCGGTTCAAGCTCGTCAGCTGCTCCTCAGAAACCCTAAACAGGGTCGTTATGGGTTGGAACCAACTTGATGGCACTTAACAACAAAAGCCTTAAACTGTTTCTTCCATTCTGTTCATAGATTACCCTACCCACTTGTCTGGTGGGTGAACTCCTGAGCCAGTTTCATGCCACTTCCTCTGCACACTTTCTCTAGTTTGCAAACGCCTTGAAACCACTCATTGTTGTTACTTAAGTTAGGGATCTCCTGTGATCAGCAACATGTTCAGTAGTTAGTAAGCTCTCAATCTCCTACAAAGATTGAGGAGAGCAGAGTAAGTGAGAAAGAAAGACAAAAGAGTAAGAGGGAGAAAGAGTGAGAGAGAAAGAGAAAGGAAAAGGGAGAAAGTGGGAGAGAGGGAGGAAAGGAAAGAGAAGTGAGAAAAAAGGGAAAGAGGTAAGAAAATAGAAAAAGGGGTGAGAGAGGGAGAAGAAGAGAGCAAGGGAAGACAAGAGGGAGGAGGAGAGCCACAGAGAGAGAGCACAATGAATTACCACAACACAGCGCTATTGAACACAAGACCTTACATGGAGATGCTGTAAGGGACATTGTGTTTGTTTAAAAGATGATAAGAATATTCATCGGCTACTTTTTGCATAGCTGTCACACAGGATATGTTCCATCTGTTCTGTCACTTAGTTCTTACAACAGCTCTATATGCTACTGTGTATAGCTAAATCCAGTGATTCACTGAGAAATAAACAACCTGCCCACAATCTCTGCTGTTTAGAAGTGATGGAGCTGGGACCCTGTCTGAATCGAAAGCCTACTCTTTCCATCCCACCTGCTACTTTTCTTACCAAAAATAGACTAAAGATTTTGCTGTCCTCTGATCTGCATATGATTTTCATAGAATTCTTAAAGGAATCACCAGGATAAAGATTTAGAAAAGCATTTATTACAAGCTAGGCAGAAATATCTGCCTACCAGTTGCTTTTTAGAGATCCTATGCAGAGTCCAAAGGTACTGACTGTTTTCTAAGCACGAAGTCGACCACTTGAAACAAAGGAATATCCAAGGAGACACATAGGCAGGCCAGTGTGCCAGACTTTCCTTACTACATATACAAGGACAAGTCAAATATATTGCTAGAAGAGCATAGCAGTTTAATCTTCTTTATTTTATTTTAAAGGAAATTTAGGCCTCGAGTCTACAGAATAACTTCCCAAACATAGTGCACATCAGAATCACCTGGAAGGCACCATACTTTACACGTTACTGGTCACCACCCCCAGAATGTTTAGCTTAGTATGTCTGGAGTGAGTCCCAAAATATGTATCTCAAACAAGTCTCTGTGTGTGCTGATGCTGCTGGTCTCAGAACCACTCTGAGAACCACCAGTATAAAGGATTGGCCCAGTCATCAAACTGAGGACTGCCTTGTATACTTCCTCACTTATGAAGCTGAGTTTTGTCAAAATTTCCTTTGTTAATGAGGTTTTAACTCAACAATGACCAACAATGACCTAAAATGCATCTCAGCTACATTTGCCTCATCTTGACAACTAAATAACCACAATAAAAGTATTCATTTGAAACATTATTAGTATTCATTCTAGCAAAGCCCAACATTTGTCTATAAGAAGAAAGAAAAGAAGGAAAAGAGAGAGGGAAAGTGTTTCACCCAAAGCAAATGTTGTCCAAACGTTTTACTTTCTGTGGAAAAGGAATATTTGCATTTCATGTTACAGCTACTCTTTTCATTTTTGTTAATATCAGCAATAGTCATACATTAATTTGCTATTGTTAAATGCTGTTGAGTTGGTTCTGACTCATAGCAACTCTGTATAGGCTTTTCAAGGAGCAACTGGTAGGTTTGACCTGCCAACTTTGTGATTAGCAGCCCAGTGCTTATCCTACAGTGCCACACCAGAACTCCATATATTAACAGTATTAATATAAACATTACATTCCTTTTTTTTCCTTTTTTCTGGAAGATTTTTTTATATTTTTTCTGCTCTTTCTCTTTGAAGAAAAAGTCATTTGTATCAGAAACCAGGTCACTAGGCATGTCTCCTCTTTCTCATTAGGCTGTTGTCTGGAACCCATTCTAGGTATATCTTTACCTTCACGTTTGAGGTGTAACTACACCATGGACTACTTACCTTGTATCTGTTGGGCTCAGCAGCTCACCCACACAGCTCAATAGGCTATCTTGCTTCCTACTGCTGCCAATCTTGTCAGAGGCTGCAACAGCAAATGAATGAAGGTTCATTTTTCTTTGTGGAGAATCCATGAATAATGTTCTATTTGTCTTCTGTGTGGGTTTGCTCCTTTCATCATAACTTTGCTTCCCATATTTCTACAAAATCGCCAAGTATAACTTAACATAGTTATATATAATTCACTTATAAAGAAAGTACTATAAAGCCTTATATTGGTTTATCATTTTATTGATTACACAACTTGCATATTATAACATTGAGATAAGAGGTAGCATATGATCAAGAGCCAATGATACTGAGAGAGGAAGTCCAAGGTGCACTGAAGGAATTGGCAAAGAACAAGGAACCAGGAATTGATGGAATAAAAATTGAAATATTTCAAGAAAGTGAGGTGGCATAGGAGGCACTCACTCATCTATGCAAGAAATTAGGAAGACAACTATCTGGCCCACTGATTGGAAGAGATCTGTATTTGTGCCCATTCCAAAGAGAGGTGACCCAATGGAATACGGAAATCATTGGACAATCTCTTTGATATGCCATGCGAGTAAAGTTTTACTAAATGTAATACAGAAATGGCTGAAAACATACATTGACAGAGAACTTCTAAAGGTTCAAGCTGGATTCAGCAGAAGCTGTGGAATGAGGGATATCATTGCTGATATCTGATGGATCTTGGCTGAAAGCAGAAAATACCAGAAGGATGTTTTTCTGTGCTTTATTGACTATGCAAAGGCTTTTAATTGTGTGGATCACAACAATCTATGGACAACATTGCAAAGTATGAGTATTCTGGAACACTTAATTGTGCTCATGAGGAATCTGTACATGGACCAAGAGGCAGTTGTTTGAACAGAACATTGGAACACTGAATGGTTTAAAATTAAGAAAAGTGTGTGCGACAAAGTTGTATTCTTTCACCATACTTATTAGACCTGTATGCTGAGCAAATAACCTGAGAAACTGGGTTATATGAAGAAAAACGTGGTATCAGGATGGGAGGAAGACTCATCAACAACCTGCGATTTGCAGATGATACAACCTTGCTTGCTGAAAGTGAAGAGGACTTAAGATGTTTACTGATGAAGATCAAAGAGCACCGGTATGGATTGTATCTCAATGTAAAGAAAACAAAAATCCTCACCACTGGACCAATAAACAACATTCTTATCAACAGAGAAAAGATTGAAGTTGTCAAGTACTTCATTCTTCTTGGATCAATTATCAACACTCATGGAAGCAGCAGTCAAGAAATCAAATGACATATTGTATTAGGCAAATCTGCTGCTCAAGACGTTTTTAAAGTGTTGAAGAGCAAAGATGTCAGCTTGAGGACTAAGGTGCGCCTGACCCAAGCCATGGTATTTTCAATAACCTCATATGCATGCAAAAGCTGGACAGTGAATAAGGAAGACCACAGAAGAATTGATGTTTCTGAGTTATGGTGTTGGAGGAGAATATTGAAAGTGCCATGGACTGCCAGAGGACCAAAGAGATCTGTGTTGGAAGAAGTGCAGCCAGAGTGCTCCTTGGAGGCCAGAATGGCCAAACTTCGTCTCTCATACTTCAGACATATTGTCAGGAAGGGTCAGTCTCTGGAGAAGGATATCATGTTTGGTAAGGTGGAGGGTCAGAGAAAAAGAGGAAGACCCTCAACGAGATGGATTGGCAAAGTGAAAGCATCAATGGGCTCAAGTGTGGCAACAATTTTGAGCTTGGCCCAGCATCGGACAGTGGTTCATTGTGTTGTACATAGGGTCACTATGAGTCATTACCGACTAGATGGCACCTAACAACAACAACAACAATGTTAAGTTTTATATGTTGTTTTTGTTGTTGTTAAGAGCCGTCCAGTCGGTTTCTGACACATAGTGACCCAGTATAGGGTTTTAGAGGAGTGAGTGGTGGATTTGAACCACTGACCTTGTGATTCAAACTGGCCTTGAGATCTAGTATTTATTCTACAGTGCCACAACTCCACGCTCTATATAGATGAAAGAAAAAAGTCAAAAACTGCAAAGTCTGAAAGATCAAGTTAGAAACAGATGAATGCATGTTCTCAAAACTATCATATTGGGTTCCTACTGGTGCACTTCCTTGGAGAGAATAACACCTGGTGATCCACTTGGATAAAGATTATAGCCTAGAAAACCCGATTGGTTCTTCTCTGTTATTATAGGAAACCTGATTGGGTAGTTCTTCTCTGTTATAGGGTTGCTATAAATCATAAATGATTTAACAGCACATTACTGTAAGTGTTGCCACTTAACACGTGAAGCTTTTTTATTCAGGTCATATGTAATTTACATCATAGTTTAATCCAATATTTTTGAATTTACACAACAAATTTCAAGGACTATTTTTTTTAGGTCAGATAAGTATAGTTGGGGTGCAAGATCAATAAAAACTTAATGATGAGTCTTCATGATAAATGTTATTTTTTTAGACATTTATGATGGCTTCTAGCCGTGATTACTCCTCATTACAGGCAGCAGCTTGAAAGTCAAATTGCTGGGGTTTGAGTTTCAATTCTACCACCTGCCCAATAAATAACATTGTGATAAATTGAGAAAAAACTAAAGTGAGCCTCACCCAAGCTGCGGTATTTTCAATCACATCATATGCATGTGGAAGTTGGATAATGAATAGGGGAGACCACAGAAGTTTTGATGCATTGAATTATGGTGTTGGAGAAGAATATTAACAGTATCACGGACTGCCAAAAGAACAAAGAAATCTGTCTTGGAAGAAGTACAGACAGATGCTCTTTAGAAGCCAGGATGGTAAAACTTTGTCTCATGTACTTTGGATACTTTATGAAGATGAGCCAGTACTTGGAGAAGCAGATCATGCTTGATAAAGTAGAGGGTCAGCAAAAAAGAGGAAGACGTCCAATGAGATGGATTGACAAAGTGGCAGCAGTTGTGGGCTCACACATAACAACCATTTGAGGATGAAGCAGGACTGGGTAGTTGTTTCTTCCGTTGTGCATAGCATTACTATGAGTCGTGTGTAACTGACTCAATGGCACCTAACAACAACAACAATCCACCAGCTAGCCAACCTTAGGTAATTGAGATATTTCAAGTTCTCCACTTATGAAACTCAGATAATAGTAATATTCACCTCATAGAGTTGTTGTGATTGTTAAATAGATTAATAAAGCAATTAGAAGAGAGCCAGAACCATGCAGAGATTCAACAAATATTAATTATTATCATGATTACTATTCATGAGAACATTTATTGTCTTCCTTAAATAGCTCTTCAACATGCAGATAATTAAATTACAGGAACAATACTGTAATATATCACAGTGTTAGATTCAGGCTAATAAGCTGAGGCTGTTGTTGTTGTTAAGTGCTATAGAGTTAGTGAGGTAAAACTCAGTAGTAAACAGGAAGCAAACACTTCTACTTAGCAATTTAACAAAATGGGATAAGCGTAATCTCAATTTTCTTGGCTAAATCAAACATACATTTTGAGACAATGTTTTGTAATTGTTGGGTATCATTGATTTGATTTTGTCTCATAGTGAGCCCATGTGTTACCAGGTAGAAACAACCCAGTGGGTTTCTCGACTGTAAACTCTGTATAAGGTCTTTTTCCTACGGAGTCGCTGGTTGGGTTCAAACACCAACCTTTTGGGTAGCAGCCAAGTGCTTACCTATTTTTGCCACCAGGATTCATTACAACCATGTAATTGGCAGTTGGGCACAGTCAAGAGCAATGTTCAGAAAAACCATAAAAGTTACCCAATTCCTTAAAGAAGAGAACAGGGAAGAATTTCTGGTTAATTTCAGCACCTTGCATGTTTTGAAATACATGAAGGTCTATTGCTTCTGCTATTTCCTAACAGTAGCAAATAGTATGAGAATGCAGATCACTGAGAAATGAAAATGAGGCCCATAATGAAAATGTAAGCAACAAAAATAAGGATAACGGTATAACTATTTTGTGTTTAGAGAAATGAAGGCTTATTATAAATTTACAGGAAAAACATGGCATCAGGATTGGAGGAAGACTCATTAACTACCTGATATATGCATATGATACAACCTTGCTTGCTGAAAGTGAAGAGGACTTAAGACATTTACTGATG
The DNA here is from genome assembly GCF_000296735.1 of Chrysochloris asiatica. Classification (NCBI taxonomy): domain Eukaryota; kingdom Metazoa; phylum Chordata; class Mammalia; order Afrosoricida; family Chrysochloridae; genus Chrysochloris; species Chrysochloris asiatica. The sequence goes on from NW_006408558.1 coordinate 1,790,049, forward strand.
AAGACCAAAGAGCACAGCCTTTGGTACAGATTACGTCTCAGTGTCAAAAAAACAAAAATCCTCACCACTGGACCAATAAACAGCATTCTTATCAACAGAGAAAAGATTGAAGTTGTCAAGGACTTCATTCTTCTTGGATCAACTATCAACACTCACAGAAGCAGCAGTCAAGAAATCAAAAGATGTATTGCATTAAGCAAATCTGCAACACAAGAGCTTTTTAAAGTGTTGAAGAGCAAAGATGTCAGCTTGAGGACTAAGGTGCACCTGACCCAAGCCACAGTGTTTTCAATAACCTCATATGCATGCAAAAGCTGGACAGTGAATAAGGAAGACCATAGAAGAATTGATGCTTTTGAGTTATGGTGTTGGAGGAGAATACTGAAAGTGCCATGGGCTGCCAAAAGAACCAATAGATCCATTTTGTAAGAAGTGCAGCCAGAGTGTTCCTTGGAGGCCAAGATGGCCAAACTTCATCTCTCATACTTTGGACATATTGTCAGGAGGGACCAGTTGCTGGAGAAGGATATCATGTTTGGTAAGGTGAAGGGTCAGAGAAAAAGAGGAAGACCCCCAATGAGATGGGGTGGCCAGGTGGCAGCATTGATGGACTCAAGCGTGGCAACAGTAGTGAGGTTGGTTAGGATCAGGCAGTGTTTCGTTCTGCTGTGCATAGAGTTGCTATGAGTCGCTACCAACTTGATGGCACCTAACAACAACAACAATAAGAAAAAGAATCACTACCTTTAAAAATGGAATGGTAAAAAAAATAAAAAAATAAAATAAATGATCACAACTCCTATGAAGAAGAGAAGAGTGTTTCTTTAATTCAACCAAATTCTGGCTTCCAGAGCACTATCTACAGTCAGAATAGTATATAACATTACAGTTCTTACATGAAAAGAACCAGTTCATCTCCTTTTCATTTAAAACAAAACGTTCATAGTTGGAGTTATTAGAGTATGTCTATCATTCTATAATGTTTTAGACAAAATGTTAATAAGAACACATTTCACCAATTTCAATCAATATATAACTAAATCTCACCCACCAATCTGTCAGAAGGGATTTTGTGGAAGTAAACTTACCAGAGCTTATGATCAATACATATTGATAAGAGGAAAATGAAAAGTCAGGAGATCGTTTCAGGTAAGGATTCTTTAAATAAAGATGATAGTGGTCCTAAAGTATTTCTCTAGTACTTTATACCCTTCTTTTTTGTATACTGGACATAAATGTGTGTGTGTGTGTATTTCAAATTTTTATAGAAAAATTCCATTATTTTATAATTCCATGTTTCCATGAACTTTTTGAAGACCCCGTGTACATATATTCTACTAGATATATTAGTATAGTTTAGTTTCAATGAAATAATTTAGCAATGCTCTGTGCAGTGGTTATGAGTTAGGCTGTTAACCTCAAAGTCAGCAGTTCGATACTACCAGAAATTATACGGGCGAAAAAATGAGGTATTATGTTCCCATAAAGGTTTATAGTGTCAGAAACCCTATATGGGATTGCTATGGGTCGGAACCGACTTGACAGCACTTAACAACACCAACAACATTCCATTACATTGATTTTGTAGATATATAACAAACTTGTGTTTTTCTTTCATATCTCTGCTTCACAAATTTGGGGGGAAGAGTTAATATACTGATGATAAAGAAATAACAAACATACATTTGACCATCACCTTGCAAACAAATGACAGCCTTCTAAATGATTGAGCCATGTATTTATTTATCTATCTATTTACAGATATTTGTTTTTTTTATCTATTCACTTACAGATATTTAGTTTTATTTTGGTAGAAATATGCATAGCAAAACACCCATCATCTCAACAATTTCTATACATACAATTCAGTAAAATTGATTATATCCTTCAAATTGTGCAACCATTTTAGCTATCTTTTCCTAAATTATTCCACAATCACACACATTTTTTAAATGACATTTTAAAATGATATCTAATGTGGATTGAACTAATGGAAACAGCTATCATCATACAAAGGAGAAAGTATGATTTATAAAATTCATGTAATTCTCTAATTTATTGCTCTCTATCATTTTGAAAACATATTTTATACCATTTCTGACTCTTTTTTTTTTCCTCTGCTTGAATCATAATATTCCAGCTGTCAGTGCAGTTCCATGAATATTAACATGCATATATAGTGAAACTCATTTCTGACATTCTATATGTATATATCCCTTGGTTCTTTACTGATGCAAAATTCTGTTGATTATTAAAATGGGTCTTCCACAATTATACCTAAATAAATAGATTTTGTGTGTTAGAAACTGATAGTTAAAGACTGTCTCTTTATACAACTTTAAATTCAGTTGCTTTTGCTGTGAGGCAAAGCTCCAGGATTTGGAAGGGTTCAATGTCTCTGTTCCTGGAGCGCCCTTGTAGAGATCCCACCTGAAGAAAAGTCTAAGCAGATGCCTGTTCCATCAGGAGAAGAGAGAACTGAGCGAAATAAAATTTGGGAATATGTTGGTGAGTGGAGAGAGAAGGCAGCTGACAAGGAGGAAGAAAGAAACAAAATGGAGACACTAACATAATTATAGATCTGTCAATTTTTTTCTTCTTGTTTAACACTCACCTATTTTTTTCCCTGTGAAAAGTTCACTTCAAGCTGTCTCCCTCCAGCCATGTGAAAAACCCCACAAAGCATTCAATAGTATAATACAAATCCAGAATGTTTTCAAATTTCCTTCTTTTGTAGGTCTTGAGATTGACAGCTCTATAATTAGGGATAACAAAGAAGAAGGGAATTAATAAGATTCAAATGCAGGGCTCCAGTCAGAAATCTGGAGTGGGGAACAGGGGACAGTAGAAAATCAAGGGTTGTAAATTATATAATCTTATTGTAGATTGGAGTCTTAGAGGTTCAGATTTGATACAACGGGTTATTTGTTTAGATTGTAGGCAACTAGATAGATGTTTTAGATTTTATAGTAAATAGATGTTTGGATTTCATACAATTCCTTGGACGCTTACATTTTATAAAAGAAGTTAGGTATATAGACTATGTGCAATAATTATTAAGGTATAGGTGTCCTAAAGTTGATCTTTAGTCTCCAACGTTTATTTATTGACTTGAAACCAAAAACCTTGGTCAAATGTTCCACCTGAACACTTTCTGTGGTATAAATGCTTGTACTGCCAAGCACTCTCAAGAATAGAGAGCTAATTAAACATAGGCCTCATGTCAAAAGTCATGAGAACTGGAACACAAATGCCTCCATAGTATAGGCGGTCCCCCTGCTAGACCTGTTGCTGTGTCTTTAAGTCCTTAGGTGGAATTTGTTAGTAAGTCAAAACAGTTGCATATGGTTTTTATATTGCTTTATTTTATTGCAAAAAAAAAAAAGGCTAGAAGACTTTTTAATGATTTGAAAGCTGTATGTGCAGCAAGTGAAAGTGATTATGATGAAGAATTTGTTGAGTAGGGATTGGATCAATCGTTTCAAAATGAGGGCATATTTACATAATAGGATAGGGCAAGTTGCAATTATCTGTAACTAGGACATTGGTAACCCAGGAACAACATGTATATCATTGTTGTCATTAATTGCCATGGAGTCAGTTCCAACTCATACTAACTTTGTGGGTTTCCAAGGAGCAGCTGCTGGATTTGAACTGAGCCTACAGCACCACACCTGTATATTAAGAGGGTGTTACATATACAATGTCTTCTTTTAAAGCAAAAATCACCTGTTATTATTTAATGGGAACTCTTTTTATTTTTCAAGACACACATTTCCATTCTCTTGTTTGCTTGACTGATCACATTTGCTCATTTGGAATGCCGTAGGAGACAAAAAATAATCACATTAAAATGCATTTGTGGGGAGACTTCTGGTTTGGTGGTGGCAGAGCAGAGTCAGGTAGGACAGGCTCTGTGAGGAAAGGGCTGAAAACCCAGAGATGCGGCTCTGACAAAACTGCACAGAACTCTGGATCTAGCATAAGGATCAGGGTTTAGTTTCCCGCAACACAAGTGGAAAAATCATGGTGTAAAGGAAAACATTGTGATTTAGATATTGGTCAGGTCAAGACATGGGACTCCCTCTGTGGCCACCGCACCCTGGAGGAAGTCAGAGGGTGGGGCTATAGCCAGACAGGCACAGGGAACCAGTGCTAAAAGTAGCACAGTGGCATTTGCAAAAGGAGGTGTGGGGAATTCTACACGGTTTTTTTTTTTCCTTCCTCTTCCCTGTTATGCCTTCTTTGCCCAGCCCAGATGCCTTGAGGCAGGTGGGTGCGTACCCCCAAAGAAGTCCAGTGTTGAGACCACAGCTATCCCATGGCACAGAGAAAGAGTCCCATCGGTCCAAGGGCAAATTCTTTGGCTGCTGCTTTTGACTTCTGCCTGTGTGTTCCAGCCCTAAAATTAATTTGTGTGGGACCATTAACCTCTGCCTACACAGCAAGAAAAAAAGCAGGTTTGGCCTGACAGACAAACCATATGAACAATCTGTAAAACCCCAACATCAAAAGACACAATTATTTCAAGAAATATGCTGTGCACACGCATATACTTAACTGACCTTCAGAGATAAAGATAGTAAACAATCTTTCTCCCATTAACTTCTCAATATATATCTGTGCACCACTACGCTGCTAACTAGAGGAGTAGCCTGAGCAAGTGGACACCTCCACCCTCTATTGGAGGCTTCTATGGTGCACACATACTGCCTATGTAGCAAGGTGACTTCACAGTCGGCCACAGTTTTTATTTTTGTTTCAAAGTGGAGGTTCTTATCTTTGCTTCTATATTGCTTCTGCTTTTGGGCCTTTTGATCACAATTTTTTCCTGGAGGTGGGAGCTTTTTCTCCCTACATTACCCAAGAAGAATCAACAATCATGGCCATTTAGCCAAGCTACAAGCATGACCCAAATTGGCAAAAAGGAGGTGAAACTTTCTCTATTTGCTGACAATATGATCCTATACATCAAAAACCCCAAACACTCAGTAAAAAGGCTACTAGACATCATTGGAAGAGTCAGCAAAGTGGCAGGGCATAAGCGCAACATAAAAAATTAGTTGGATTCCTCTATAGTAACAATAGCAGCGCTGAAAAGGATATCAGGCAAGCAATACCACTAACAATAGATGCCCAAAGGATGAAATATTTAGTAATAAACATAACCAGAGAAACAAAGCACTTATACAAAGACAATTACAAAACACTAGCGTAGTGGTTATGAATCAGACTGCTAATCTTACGGTCAGCAGTTCGAAACTGTCAGCTGTTCTGTGGGAGAAAGATGAGGCTTTCTGCTCCCATAAAGATTTACAGCCTTGGAAACCCTGTGCAGGGTTGCTATGAGTCAGAACTGACTCCATGGCACATAATAACAACAACAACACTACAAGAAACCAAAAGATACTTACAGAAGTGGAAGAACATACCATGTTCCTGGATAGGAAGACTCAACATCGTGAAAATGTCAGTACTGCCCAAAGCAATTTACACATTCCCAATGCAAATTCCAACAACATTCTTCAAAGAAATGGAAAAGACAATTACAAACTTTTTATGGAAAGGAAAGAGACCCAGGATAAGCAAAGCACTGCTTAAGAAGAACAAGGTTGGAGGCCTCTCACGCCCTGATTTCAAAATTTACTGCATGGCTACAGTGGTCAAAACAGCCTGGTACTGGTACAATGAAAGATACACTAATCAATGAGACAGAATCCAGAATCCAGAAATTAACCCATCCACATACAGCCAACTGATTTTCAACAAATTACTTAGGTATATTGCATGGAGATGTGATAGTCTCTTTAACTGGTGGTGCTGGCAAAACTGGAAAGCAATATGCAAAAGATTGAAACAAGACCTTTACTCACACCCTACACAAAAATGAACTCAGCATGGATTAAAGACCTAAATATGAATCCCAAAATTAGCAAGGCCATCAATGAAAAAATAGGGACAAATATGAGGGCACTAATTAGGGCATAAACAGACTATCAAACATTTTGAAAAGTAGACAAAATAGATGAGTGGGACATACTAAAAATTTAAAACTTATGTGTATCAAAATACTTCACCAAACGAGTAAAAAGGGAACCCACAGAATGGAAAAAGTCTTTTGCAATGACACATCAGATAAGGGACTCATTTCTAAAATATATAGGAAACTACAACACCTCTACAAGAAAAAAACAAATAACCCAATAAAAGAAATGGGCACAGGACATGAACAGGCACTTCACCAAGGAGGAGATTCGGGCAGCCAAGATACATATGAAGAAATGTTCACTATCTGTAGTCATTGGTGCTGTTGTTAAGTACCATGGAGTTGGTTCTGACTCACAGTGACCCTGCACAGGGTTCTGAGGCTGTAAATCTTTACAGAAGCAAAACACCTCATCTTTCTCCTGCAGAACCTGCTGGTAGTTTCAAACTGCCGACCTTGAGGTTAGCAGCCCGATTCGTAATCACTAGCCATTAGAGAGATGCAAATCAAAACAACAATAAGATATCATCTCACACCAGCAATGATAGCAAACATCAAAAAAGTAGAGGACAATAAATGCTGGTGAGGATGCGGGGAGACTGGGACCCTCCTACATTGTTGGTGGGATTGCAAAATAATCCAACCACTCTGGAAAGCAATATGGCACTTCCTCAGAAGGTTGGAAATAGAAATACCTTATGATCCAGAAATTCCTCTGCTTGGTATTTACCCACAAGAAATACAAGCCATAACACAAGTAGATATATGCACACCAATGTTCATAGCAGCACTATTTACAATAGCAAAAAGATGGAGACAGCCTAAATGCCCATCAATTGAAGAATGGATAAACAAACTGTGGTACATACATACAATGGAATACTATGCTACCTTGAAGAACAACAAGGAAGCTGCAAGCCACGGCATAACATGGATGAACCTTGAGGACCTTATGCTAAGTAAAATTGTTGTTGTTGTTAAGTGCCGTCGAGTCGGTTCTGACCCATAGCGACCCAGTACAGGGTTTCCAAGGGTATAAATCCTTACGGGAGTAGAAAGCCTCATCTTTCTCCCGCGGAGCGGCTGTTAGTTTCGAACTGCTGACCTTAAGGTTCGCAGCCCGATTCGTAACCACTATGCTACCAGAGCATTAGTCAGTCACAAAAGGAGAAATACTGCATAAAACCATTATTGTAAAAGACTAAGAAAAAGAACCCACCCAAAAGGGGAAAAAACAAACAAACTATAGATATAATTGCTGATCACCAAGATGTATGGGATGAGAGGTGATGAGGGAGGGAGGGGACCATAGAGCACAGGGTAGGGAATAGACATAGGAAAGCTTGGGTGCTGGGGGTGGGGGAGGGGGGCAGGCAATACACAAGAAGGGGGAGGGGAATAGAAGAACAAGATGGATGGAAGAACAGTTAGGCAGATTCACATGGGCTAAGTGGGACAGAAGTAAATGATGATGTATGCACAACCTTGGAATAATAGGGCTTTGGGATACTAGAATTAAGGGATGGTTTGAAAGGGTAAGAGAGGGGAATAATGTTAAGATGCTTGGTTGTCTTTTGAATCTTGGTTTCCCTTGCCTACCATTGTGAAATAGACACTTAGGGGCGGGGGGGGAAGGGGTTAGGAATAGCCAGGAACATCCCAATAGAAAGCTTATAAGCCTGTCGTCAGCCTATAACTGATTGGAATACCTTAAAGGGGACTAGAAATTGACCAGTGAAAGAGACCTCCTGTGGAGCTTTTGCATTGCATAAGACCATAAGTGGAAACCAGTATCCCATCCAGAATTCTGTGAGGTGGGAAATTTCCACTGGAAAGGATGAGTAGACCAGCCTGGAGCAGCTAGAAGAACAGAAGATACTTCGTGAAGAAAGACCAGCAGGGAAAATCAGAAACAATAATGGCAGTATGATTGATTGCTACAAGAACAAGTAAGCTGTTCTCCCGGGAGCCATCAAGGCAAGTGGTCGGGTCTCCTC
>NW_006408558.1:1826830-1828640 GCF_000296735.1 Chrysochloris asiatica
GGACTCTAGATTCATCAACTAAGAAGAGAAGGACTAAGAACTGGTGGCCAGGAGCAGACTTGCAGAATGTGCCCTTTGGAGATGTAAATTATTACATATTCCTAAGTGGGTTATTTTGTTTGTGTGTCTTTTAAAAATCTAAAGTGGATATAGAGAAATACTTTTAACTGATGGTATATGGAGGGGATTATAATCATTGTAACGAAACAAGTTTTATGAATTGTTGAATGTGAAACTGATGATGTGCCCTGTAAACTTTCACTCAATCCACAATAAAAACCTTAAAAAACAAAAACAAAAAACAGTAGTGGATGGAAAGAGTTGCCTCTGTGAGCATTTTATATGAAATTTGCACTAAGATGCTATAGACATGAAATGTTTTCCTCCTGAAAGAAACCATTGGATCATTTCTGAGACACAGCATTTATTTTGCTTCTATTCAAATACTGTCACACAAGTAGCCACTGATTTCCTAGATAGAGTCTTATCCTAAACGTTTCGCTAATGGGTGAAAGCTAGTTCTTATTTGGGGACTCATTAGTCACTGTTTCAAAGAGTTGTTTGGGACTCGTGGCTTGGATAAGAATGTAGTGATATTCAAAGCATAGAGAACTAGGGAAAAAAATTTCCCCAATGCTTTGAGAAAAAAAAAATTATTGTTTAAGACTGACATTCAACAGGATTGTTGACTATATTTCACATTTGCTTTTGAATTTATGATTTTGGAAATAGGCCATTATTTGCTTATTTTTACATCATAGAAGTCAAATTATTATTTTTTTTAAAAATCCTCTAAATGCATGCCATGGATGTATTTTTATTGAAAGAAATGTATCAGATCTAGTTAGATATTTCTTGTTGTTGTTAAGTGCCGTCAAGTTGGTTCCAACCCATAGGGACCCTGACCAGGGTTTCCGAGGCTGTAAATCTTTATGGGAGCAGAAAGCCTCATCTTTCTCCCACAGAGCAGCTGGTAGTTTTGAACTGCTGACCTTGTGGTTCACAGCCCGATTCATAATCACTACGCATATCCTAGTTAGATATAGGAGGAAAGAATTGCAATTGTCATTCAGAAATAACAGAACAATAATTTTTTTCAGTGTATATATTTTTAAATGACAAAACCAACAAAGGGAAATGTGTTTTGCTATTTAATTAGATGCATTTTAAATATTCCAACTTCCCAAGCATCAGATTCTTAAATCATAACTTCTTGTTGCTGTTAAGAGCCATCTTCAGTTCTGACTCAAAATAACCCAGTATTGAGTTTCCAAGCCTGTAAAACTTTGTGGGAGCAGAAGTCACATTTTTCTCCCAAGGAGTGGTTGGTAAGCTCGAACTGCTGACCTTATGGGTTGCAACCCAGTGCTTATTGTCCATAGCCACCACACTCCCCTAAATTAGAAGTAGTGATAATATAATTTATTGTCCAAACTAAGAAGACATTTTTGAGCATGAAAGACATTATTGACACTTTTTAAGGTTGTTGTTAAGTGCCGTAGAGTTGATTCCGACCCATAGTGACCCTGTATAGGGTTTCCAAGGAGCAGCTGGTGAACTTGAACCTCTGACCTTGCTTTTCAAATGGATTTGCAGTCTGGCACATTAACCCACAGCATCATTGATATATCTCCTTCCTAATTATAGAGAGCATTAACAGAATTTATTTCTGTTTGTGTCAGTTTACAGGACATTATATTCTTACCGTAATAGAGAATATTTGGGAGCAGGTCTGTTTTACTTTCTTCCTTTTTTGGCGGTGGGGATGGGATGAAATTGCCTAATTCCATATGGTCGATAATTTGGGATG
>NW_006408558.1:1828930-1842047 GCF_000296735.1 Chrysochloris asiatica
CCTGTACAGGGTTTCGGCGGCTGTAAATCTTTACGGAAATAGAAAGCCTCCTCTTTCTCCCGTGGAATAGCTGGTAGTTTCAAACTGCTTACCTTAAGGTTCACAGACCAATTCCTAACCACTACACTGCCAGAGCTCCTTACATATAAAATGACTTCAATGATTGTAAACCCCTCCATGTCTCTCTCTCTCTCTCTCTCTCTCTCACACACACACACACACATAAATCCCTATTGGCATGAAAGATGATGAGTAAATTTACAATGAATTTAGCAGTTTTAAATTGTAGTTGAAGGAAATGGTAAATGCCAAAATGGAAATTTGGAATATCATATTATATTAATTTTGTAGCAGCTACAGTTTCCTGGTGTGGCACTATAAGCACTGGACAGCTAACTGCACAATCAGCAGTTCAAACCCACTAGCCGCTCCCTGAAAGCCCTATGCAGAATTGCTATGAGTAAGAAGGACTTGACAGTACTTAACAACAACAACAGCAACATAGTTACGTTCACATCCTCCTGTCTACTTAGTGCAGAGATACAGGATATTAAAAACAAAAAACACACTCCTAGGAAGGTCAAGTCCACTGGCTGCTTTCCCCCTTAAAAAAACTGGCAAGTGTGCATGAATCAAAATGTGATTACAAAGCAAATGCGTTTTACCAAACATGACATAGCATCTAGTCTGCAGTATGACATGCAAGTCAGGTGTTTTTAATTGAAGGATTAGTATATATTTATGTATTCCATTTCTGAGGGAGAAAAATATACTGATCTCAGCAAAAAAAAAAAAAGCAAAGCAAAACAAAAAGCAATGCATATGAATCTCTTAACCTATGCCCTAGGCATCTGTCATGATTTCCTACCAACGAAGCAACTTCATTCTCTCAAGAAATATTCTCTGAGCCCCTGCTACATGCCAGCAGTACCAGCTCACAGCCCAGTGAGGAACGTAGGCCAAATATTAGTGATCTACCAAAAATTAAACACCAAACTGTGTAAAGTGCCTGAGGATATGGCACTGTGGTAAACCTTAAGATCAGGTTAGGTGACAGAACAAAACGTCAGAGGCGCAGCATGAGCCAGAAGGAACCTGGAGACCAGTGAGGGAATCACAGAATGCATCTGGGATACAGGATTCCTCAACATAAAGAAACTACAAACTCTTCTATTTTCATTTGTGTACAAGTTGTTTTCCTTCTTCTTTTGTCTTTTATAATCTCCTAGGTGATTGGAAAAAAGAATCTGAAATATATATTGTCCAGAAATATTTGATGCCTCTTTCAACTCTTATGCCTAAACAGTTTTACTATTTCTGTACTCCTTGATATCACACTGAGCCTGTAAAGATTAAATACCGGACAGACTTGACCCCAGGAAAAGCAAAGGCCTGGAACATCAATGAAATTCAAAACTGTTAGAATTCAGTCCTCCCTACCTATTTCCTTGTAAAGTTCACTCCTTGGAATTCTCAAATTGACATTTATAGATTTATACACACACACATAGATACATATTTTTGTAATGTTGTTGTTGTTAAGTGCCATCAAGTGGCCTGACCTTGAAGTTCAAACTGACCTTTCAGTCCAGCCTATTAACCCACAGCACCACACCAGGACTCCATAGATACAATAACATCATCTAATAATCTAATGTTGAGTCTATTCCGATGCACAGTGATCCTGTAGGACAGAGCAGAACTGCCCCGTTGGGATCCCAAGGCTGTCATCTTTAGGGAGTCCTGGTGTGGTGCTGCAGGTTAATGCGCTGGACTGCAAGGTTGGCTTGAGCCACAAGGTCAGTAGTTCAAGCTCACCAGCTGCTCCTCGGAAACCCTATACAGGGTCTGTATGAGTTGGAATGGACTCAAAGACACTTAACAACAACAATCTTTAGGGGGGCAGAATGCCTTGTTTTTTTTTCCCTCTAAGAACCTGGTGGGTTCAAACCACTGGCCTTTATGTTAGCAGCCAAATGTTTAACCAGTACCATCAGAACTCCTGATAGTCACCTTAACTCTAAGTAATTTGAGATTTAAATGGCAATTTAAAAAAAATCTATTTTATTAAAAGGAGAAAACAACACACTGACCATCTCAGGGAAGAGGATTTATCTATGAATTGTGATTCTGTTGTGACTATATGAAGGGTCCCCCAAACAGTATAGAGGGGTCCCAAAGTTCTGTGACAAAGGGAGGCAGAGGGATAGCAAGTGGACATTACGCTGCCACTGTATTCAAAACTCAGATCCCCAAGCTGTCCGAGAAGTGGTTGAACTTGTGTTTCTTAAAGCATGGCCTTAGGAAAACTTGCATGAAAAGCACTGAGAGGCCTGCTAAAATGTAGATTCCTGGGTCTAACTCAGCATTATTACAGTGGGTGGTCTAAGAACTTACAATTTTAGCACTGACTTGGGGTGGTCCTGAAAGGCTTGAAAACCAATTTAGACTTTAAGCAACAGAAGGCCAGGACGAATCCTGTCTTTTTCAATGTTGTGCCACCAGAAGCTAGCAAGAGACAAGACATTTGTTAAATCCTATAGGCTTGCTTTTCACAAAGCTCTCAGAGCAGCCACCACAATGGGGGGTCCTTTAACTGCACTAGATATTTTTGCCACTGTACAGAGTCATTATTTTTATTGTCACATTTTCACATTCAGAGTGCAATGGAACAAGTACTGGACTGAGTACAGAAAATCTAGAATTTACTTCTAGCTTTGTTATAAGCTACATTCTCAATATGCGTTGGAAGCCACTTGATGGCACTTAACAACAAAAACAACGTACTCCGGGGCCATTTCATTACAATTCTCTAAATCTCAGCTGTTTTGGGATTTGTCTTATTGTTCATTATGGTCCCTGTTGTTTTTGTCGCTAATTGTCATCAATGGGGTTCTGACTCATAGCAACCCTATATTGGGTTTCTGAGGAGCAGTTGGTGAGTTTGAACCGCTAACTGACGGCTCAAACCAACCTTGAGGTTGAGTATTTATCTTACAGTGCCACACCAGGAATCCATGATGGTCCCTACGAGCTGTAAAATTCCATGGCTCTGTGGTTACATCATTTTAAATTTTTTCTCCCCTAATTGCTAACTGCTTAGACAAGATACTATAGACTATTTCAAAATTCATTCTGAATTGAACAGAGCAAGATACTTCCCTTCCCTCCTCCTCTCCAAACGGGCCCAGGTGGTGCAATGGGTTAAGCATTGGGTTCACAAGTGGTTCAAACCCACCAGTCATACTCTGGGAAAAGATGAGGCTATCTATTCCCATAAATATTTACAGTCTCAGAAAGCCCCGAGGAGTATTTCTAGTTTGCTCTATAGGGTTACTGTGAGTAAGAATCAACTTACTCACAGTTCCTGTAGCGTAGTGGTTACGAATCGGGCTGCAAACCTTAAGGCCAGCAGTTCGAAACTACCAGCGGGTCCGCGGGAGAAAGATGAGGCGTTCTGCTCCCGTAAAGATTTACAGTCTCGGAAACCCTGTACAGGGTCGCTATGGGTCGGATCCGACTCGATGGCACTTAACAACAACAACAACAGTGTATTGAAGAGAAAAAATGTCCAAAGCAACAATGTTCAGCTTACCATAAATGTTTTGAGTATCTCCTTCCTTCCTTCCTCCCTGTTTTTTTGTAAATACACTTTGATGAGGTAGCACAAGTAGCAGCAGGCAAAAATTACCTGGAGGTAATTAAGTTTCTCCACCACTCATCTGTCAGTTTGTTGTTCTGTGGTGGCTTGTGTGTTGCTGTGATGCTGGAAGATATGCCACCGGTATTTTAAGTACCAGAAGATAATTAAAAATTGGTTGTAGCTGTACATCAACAGGAAGCTGCTAGAAATCCAATCTGGTTTCAGAAGAAGACATAGTACAGGGCATAATCCTTACTGACATCAGATGAATCTTGGGTGAAAACAGAAAATACCTGAAGGATGTTTTCTTGTGTTTTATTGACTGTGCAAATGCACTTGATTGTGTGGATCATAACAAACAATGGATAACATTGTGCAAAGTACAAAGCATGAATCACTCTTCTCGCAGCCCTCTATGACACACAGAACTTAGACACCATACTCACGGTTATAGGATTTATTAGGGAAGTTACCAGGTTACAATTCAAGGTCAGAAATGCTCAGGGAACAGTTGTTCCAATCAGTGGCTGGTAAATGCCCACAGGACACACCACACCACCAGAAGCCTCAGCCTGAAGGAACTCTGCTCTAGCTCTGTTGTTGTTAACTGCCATCAAGTCAATTCCAACCCACAGTGGCCCTGTATAGGGTTTCCAAGGAGTAGTTAGTGAGCTTGAACCACTGACCTTATAGTTCAAACGACTTTGCAGTCTGATGCATTAGCCACAACACCACACCAGGATTCCGTAGATCAGCAAAGTAAGCACCCTCACTTAAGTGCCTGGAGACCCTCCACTTTACAAGCAAGCTTCCTGCCCAAGGTCACTCAGCTTTCTTAGCGCAATGAGCTGGCAAGACTGCTGCTCGCTGCTCTCTCATGCTCTCGATTCTGCTGTTGCTGCTGCTACTCCTCTGCCAGTCTTCCAGTGCCACAATGTTTCATTCCTGGGTGAGGAGGTCCCAAGTGCAGGGAACCTGCTTCTCTCCTGGTTCTTTCTCTTTGATGATAATAAGATCTCCTGTCCTGCTTCTGAGATGTCTCATTTTAAATCCATGATAGAGTTCCAAATTTTCACAATTACAATGAACTCTGGCAAAATTCACAACTGAATGGTGCCATCCTATCAGTATCTTCTCCACCTTCTCTTACTCAGACTCAGCAGGGCAGAAATGTTGTCTGTTAGGAGTTACAGATTATGGCTAGAAGTGACATTAATTAGTTCACTATACCACACATTGCAAATAATTGCTATTCCAGAACATTTAATTGTGCTCATGAGGAACCTGAACATACACCAAGAGGCAGTTGTTAGAACAGAGTAGGGGACACGGAATGGTTTAAGACCAGGAAAGTCATCTGCCAGGATTGTATCCTTTCACTGTACTTATTCAATCTCTATGCTGAACAAATGAACCAGGATGCTGGATTATATGAAACAGAACATGGAATCAGGATGGAAGGAAGATTTATCAACAACCTGCAATATGCGGGTGATGCAACCTTACTTACTAAAAGTGAGTAGGACTTAAAATACTTACTGAAGAAGGTCAAAGACCACAGCCCAGTATGGGATGCACCTTAATGTAAAAGAATCAAAAAATATCAACACTGTACCAATAGATACCATCATGATAAATGGTGAAAAAAACTGAAGTTGTTAAAGACTTCATTTTACTTGGATCCACAATCAACACTCATCAAACCAGCAGTCAAGAAATCAAGTGATGTATTTTACTGAGTAAATCTGCTGTACAAGACCTGTTTTAAGTGTTCAAAAGCAAAGATGTCAGTTTGGGGACTAAAGTGCACCTGACCCAAGCCATAATATTTCCCATGGCCTTGCATGCATGTAAAAGTTGGACAATGAATAAGGAAGCCCGTAGAGTAATTGAACATTTGAACTAGGGTGTTGGCTAAGAATATTGAAAGCTTTAGAGCCAGGAAAACAAACCAATTTGTCATGGAAAACGTACAGCCATACTGCACCTTAGAAGAGAGGATGGCAAAGCATCGTCTCTCATTCTTTGTACATATTATCAGGAGGAACCAGTCCCTGGACTGCATCATGCTTGGAAAAGTGAAGGATCAGTGAAAAGAGGAAGAACCCCACCAAGATTCCCAACTGTGACAACAACAATGGGCTCAAACATGACAGCAATTGTGAGGATGGCTCAGGACTGAGCAGTGTTTTGTTCTGTTGTACAGAGGGTTACTATGAGTAGGAACTGACTCGATGGCACCTAACACCACAATAACAATTAAGTTTCCTCCAGATAACTACTTTTTCACCCTGCTTTAAGTTGCACTTTGCCTGAGTTTAAATATTTCTGACACCGTTAAGTAGATACCCAGGTATGTAAAATGCATTGATTCATAAATTGAAAAAAACATTTTTTGCAGTTTGCTAGGAAGAGCATTTCTATTTTTGTTGTTCCTTCAAGTTTTTGATGGAAGAAGATAGATATTGGTGGAGGAGGTAATCTAGTTTGGTTGACTTAGTATTTATAGAAAATAGCAATAAAATGAAATGTAAGCATGCAGAAATCCTTGTGTTCAGTGTGTTTTTCTAATGATCTAAAATCCCAAATGGTGTAAGAACTCTATTATGCTTTCAAAATGTATATGAGCATGTACTCATAATATGAATTTAGAAATACATCTACCTTCACGAGGCTATCATTAACTATATACTTATAGTTAGAAACCTGTAAGTTATGAGACAGTTATTTAGAAAATTTCTGAACTTAGATACAGAAACATAGAAGCATGTGTTATCAAGAACAACTTGTAAGTTCAGTTTGGGACAGCATGCTGTGATGCAAGCAAACATAACATTGTTGTTGTTGTTAAGTGCCGTCGAGTCAATCCCAACCCATAGCGACCCTGTATAGGGTTTCTGAGGAGCAGCTAGTGAGCTTGAACCATGGACGTTGCAATTCAAATGGCTTTACAGTCTGGTGCATTAACCCACATCACCACACCAGGACTAAGTCATCTCCCTAGTCTCTAACCTTGAAGAGAAGATGTGTCATTCGGCTATTTGCTAGCCCTGGAGAAAAAAAAAAACCATGATACTAGTCTCTGAGGGCACATTGACTCTTGTCATTGGAGCCAAGGTGACATAGTCACATAGAAGCCCTAAATTTCTATTCACTTGCATAGAGAAAAGTGGAACTGAGATTCTTCTGCTACTGTTGACTTTGGATCCTAGTAGCTTGGGACTTTGGCCCAGTTCAAGACTCCTTGTTAACAGTGAAAGCCTAAAGTATAAAGATTTAGATCCTAACTGTTGAACTAACACTGCAATTGTGCATTCTGATTTTCTGGTTCTAAATGAATGTTGTGAGCTCTTACTTGTGTGAATACCATGACTATCTTGTAATAAACTATACGAGTTTATGTGTGACAAAGCTGTGTGTCTATTAATTTTCCCAGATACAATGCAACACAGCACCTTGGGTGCCATATAAACCCAGGAGTATCTATCATGCTTTTTTTCTATGAATGGAAAATAATAAGAACCATTATCAGTCAGTGTATATCACAACTACTTCTGACAATTTAAAAATAGTCCTACCATCGCTTCTATGATTGATTCTGGCAAAAGAATGTAACTGAGCAAGTCACAGCTCAATGGGAAAATTTGCCAACATTCCTAACATCAGTTCTACTAGTTCCTTATGACATCACCTCTAACTTTTGTCTGTCCTCTCAGCTCAGAGAAGATTGATCTGACGTAAAATAATGACTGTCCCTATGTTCAGGAGCAAGGGAGGCATGGGGTGTATCAGGGACCATGCATGGGCAAAGTCCAAGGAAGATTGTGGAGACCAACAAGGTTCTGCATTGCAATTGTCTGTACTGTGAACATGTCCTTCCTGCTAAGGAGGCTGCCCTAGGGAATCCTGGTACCCTCTGGTGCACTCAGCAAGCCTCAAAGCATATTGAGGGAAAATGTCATTTCCTGATAATTTGCAGCAAGAAACAGCAGTGAGATTAATTTTGTTTGGAGAAAATTGAACAGAATAAAAACTCAGTTGTTTACTTTAGAGGTATGTTGCCATTTAATTGCATTTAGTGCAAACATCGACTGTTAGCAAACAATTTATGGATCCAATCTATTACTATAGCAGTAGGAAAGCTTTCAAGGGGCCTACTGAAAGCCATTACTAAATGAAATACTTTGCATATTAGCAGCAAATCTGTAGCCCTGTATTATTGAGAAAAGGCGCTTACTCACAGGGTATGTTACTCAAGGAGATGGATTACCACGTGTAAACAAGGAACACTTGTAAGCAAAGAACTTTGAAAGCAGATGCTAGAAACCAGAACTACCTTTCCATAAGTCTACCTGGCCAACAATCAACACTCATGAAAGCAGCTGTCAAGAAATCAAATGAAGCATTACATTAGACAAATCTGTTGCAAAAGACCTCTTTAAAGTGTTCAAGAGCAAAAATGTCAATTTGAGAACTAAGGTGTGCCTGTCCTTAACCCTGTTATTTTTAATTGCTTCATATGCATGCAAAAACTAGACAATGAATAAGGAAGACTGTAGAAGAATCTGAGCATTTGAATTATGGTTTTGACTAAAAGTATTGAAAGAATGGTCAAAAGAACAAATAAATTTGTCTTAGAAGTGCAGTCAGAATGCTTCTTGGAAGCCAGGATGGTGAGACTCACATACATTGGACATAACATTAGGAAGGACCAGTCCCCTGGTAAAAGACATCATGCTTGGCAAAGTAGAGGGTCATTGAAAAAGAGGAAGACCCCAACTAGATGGATTGATACAGTGGCTATAACAATGGCCTCAAATATGACAATGGTTGTGAGAATGGTGCAGGACCTGCAGTGCACAAGGTCGCTATGGGTCAGAACCAACTTGATGGCACTTAACAACAACCAAAACCTGGCCTAATATTGGCATGGTTCCTTCTAGGGCAGCGCTTCACTTCAGGTTCTCTCCATTGGCTTCCCTGAAGGCTCACCAACTCTTCAGTACCAAACACACACACACTGACCTAAATATCCAGCAGAGATCTTCAATTAAAATGCACATACATCTTTTATGACTATAATGTTTTCTACTGAAAAAAATACAGAAAAACTTAATTGTGAATTGAGGGAAGGTTCACAAGATTATCAGTTTTACATTCAACAAATCATTGGTTTTTCTTCATCTCCAGGATTGCAGTCAACATGTAACAACAATGATCCTGCTTCCACCCTGTGTGTATTTCCGTTCCACCCACCTTCCCAACCCTTCTCAATATTTAGGAAAATGTTGTCCTTTTTATTTCGAATGATTGATCATTCCATGGTGAGCATAACTTACTACTGTTGTTGTCCCCACTATATATCTATCTACTGCTGGGCTTAAATGGAGCCACGAGGGTGAGTTCCTTTCCAGAACTGAAAGGTAGTAGATTGCAACAGTTTCAGGTTCCTCCAGTCTCTTACCATTAAGCCTGGCCTTTCCTCATGATTATTAGTATTAATTTTGACTTTTGTTCCATATTTTCTCCCATTCCATCCGGAACCCTTTAATGTGATCCCTTTCACAGCCATTGGTAATAGTAGCCGGGTATTGTCTAGTCCCTCTGGTCTGAGTCTTGGAGACTGATGTGCATATGTTCCATTAGTGCATTACACTAATTGATTCCAAATGTCTTCAAGTCTTATTACCCTTCTTTCTTCCATACATGGAGAGACCAATAGCTGCACCTGAGATAGCCACTCAAGAGTTTTTAAGATCCCAGACACATCTCACCAAAGTAGGATGTAGAAAATTGTCTTTGTGGGCTATGTTGTGCCAATTGACCATGGTCAGACTACAGTCCTGAGTAGACCAGGTCCAGCAACTCATTGCCTTAAGATGTTTGATAATATCTAAGAAGTTTTCAACATTTTGCCTACAGTATACTCTACCACACTCATATTGTGTTTGCACATAAGGTAAATATCCATGTATATACATATATATGTCCCACTCTACCTCTTTTACCCATTCAGCCTATGTCTCAGTCCATGTATCTATGCACAGAACACTGTTGCTCAAAGCTTGTGTCTGTATATTACTGTTTACCTCTATCCCCTTTAGCTCTTGTATACCTCCCTGGGTTTTCACTCAGCTTCATCATTTTTCTGCCACCCTCCCTCTTTTGTATATTGCCCTCACTGTCATCCAAGTTAACATGTGTCTCCCTTCTAGTCAGTGAATTTCTCTCCCTTCCCTTCCACCCCTGGTAACCATCAAAGAATGTTTCTCTTACTATGGAAACATTTTCTTATGTTTTTAAATAATGATTTTCATACATTATTTGTCCTTTTGTGATTGACTAATTTCACTCAGCATAATGTCCTCCAGGTTCATTCATATTATGACATGTTTCACAGATCCATCATTACTCTTCAACATTTCACAGTATTGCAGTCTGTGTGTGTGTGTACCAAAGTTTGCTTATTCATTTTTCCATTGATGGGTATTTAGGTGGTCCCATCTTTTTGCTATTGTGAATAGTGTTGCTATGAACATTGGTGTGATTACTCATGTCCTGGTTAGTATTTCTTGTGAATATATACCAAATAGAAGGATTGCTGGGTCATACAGTATTTTTATTACAAACTTTCTGAGGAAGCGCCATACCATTTCCACAGTGATTGAACCATTTTACAGTCCCATCAGCACTGGTAGCATAGTACCTACATATCAGGCTGCTCACCTCAGGTTCCAGGTTTAGCAGTTTGAAACTACCAGTCATTCTGTGGGAGAAATCTGAGGCTTTCTGCTCCCATAAAGATTTATAGGCTATGTAGGGTCGCTATGTGTTGGAGCTGACTCCACGGCATTCTATCACCACCACCACCACCACCATCAACAATGAAGGAGGGTCCCGGTGTGTCTACATCCTCACAAGCAATTATTGCTTTCTGTTTTGTTGTGATATTTTTATTTGTGTTTTTAAACTTTGCTGTTATTGCTGGCATGAGATAATATCTCATTGTTTTTTTGTTTTGTTTTGTTTTGTTTTTATTTGTGTCTCTCTACTCAAAGGCATTTAACAACAACAACAAATGACTATCTTCCTTGGTGAAGTGTCTGTTCATGTCTTGTGCTCATTTTTAAAATGGATTGTTTGTCATTTTCTGGTAGAGATACAGTTGTTGTTATTGTTGTTGTTGTGAAGTGCTGTCAAGTCTATTCCAACCCATAGTGACGCTGTTTAGGGTTTCTGAGATACTATAGCTTTCTATAAATTTTATACATTAGTCTTTTGTCCGATATGTCATTGTAAAATTTGTTTCCCAGTCTGTGGGCTCTTTTTCACTCTTCAGGTGAAATTTTTTGATGCATATAAGTGTCTCATTTTTAGGAGTTTTCAGTCATCTATTTTGTCTTCTACTGTTTGTGTGGGTGTGTATGTGTTTTTGTACTGTTTTATAGTGTATTTGTATCATGTATTAGAGCCCCTAAATTTGTCCCTAATTTTTCAATGACAATCTTTATAATTCTAGGTTTTACATTTAGTTATTTAATCCACGTTGAGTTTGTTTTTGTATATGGTGTCAGAAATGAATCTTGTGTCATTCTTCTGCAAATTCATTTGCAGTTTTTCCAAGACGATTGTTGAAGAGACAATCTCTTCTTCAAAATCTACATACTTTTAAAACGTACTTCTTGAAGTCTTTTTAAGTCATTGATCCCAGGATTTGGACCTACCCTTCAGAAATTCTGTTTTCTTTTCTTTTCTAGTGTTTCTCTGCCAATAATTAATACCTGAAGATATGTCTTCTATAATCTTTGGACTGCATCATTTTTAAAAAATCAATTTAACTGAAAATATCATTTATATATAATTGTTGCTAAGTTCCATAGAGTCAGTGGATGGATGATATTTAGTGACTTTGGACAAATGCATGAAATCAAGTAAGCAATTCCAGAATCGTGACACGGAATGTTTCCATCACCTCCAAATGCCTACCTTTGGTTTCCTTGGAGTCAACCTGCTAAATCTCCTCCCCCACCTGAGCCATTTGCAAGCAGATCTGCTTTACTGTAGTTTTGCATTTTCTAGAATTGAATTTAGATGCAATTATGGTCTATAATATTATGTGTCTGTCTTTCTCTTAGAATAATGCTTTTAAGATTCATACTACTCCATAGTATGAGTAGGTTTTGCTTCTTTTTATTATTAAAGGTTATAATACTGTATAAGACATATCATAGTTATTCTTTGCTTTCATCAGTTGATAGGCATTTTTCATTTATTTCCAGTTCTTGACTGTTGCTGTTGTTAAGTGCTATTGAGGTAGTTCCAATTTATAGCGACCCTGTATAGGGTTTCTGAGGAGTGACTGATGTGTTTGAACAGTCGATCTTGTAGTTAGCAGTCCAGTGCTTACACTACAGTACCACAAATTAGAGTATAAGTCGTTATGTAACCATATGTCTCTTCTCTTTGGGGTAAGTACTTAAAAGTGGGAATGTTGTGTCCCATGGTATGTACAAGATTATTTTCATAAAAAGCTATCAAACAGTTTTCCAAAATCATTATGCATTTTCATTTTACTATCAGCAATGTACTATGGTTTCAGCCACCCTACATTTCTTAGTGTTACTCAGTGTTTTTGGTTACTAAGGTCAGAGTCCTGGTGTGGTGCTGTGGGTTAATGCGCCAGACTGCGAAGCCATTTGAACTGTAAGTTCGGTGGTTCAAGCTCACCAGCTGCTCCTTGTAAACCCTATACAGGGTCGCTATGGGTCAGAACAGACTCGATGGCACTTAACAACAACTGCAAGATCAGCAGTTCAAAGCTACCACTCACTTCGCTGGAGAAAAGATAAGACGTTCTGTTCCGGTAAAGTTGTACAACCTCAGAAACCTAATGTGGTGACAAAGATCAGCTTGAACTACAAGTTCGTAGGTTCAAATCCATCAGCCACTCATCAGAACACTATATAAGGCCCCTATAAGTTGAAACTAACTCAAAGGCACATAACAACAACAGCCTGAATTGGAACTAATTCAATGGCACTTAGAAACAACAAAATAGGTATGTAGATTCGCGGTGTGGTGCTGTAGGATAAGCACTGGACTGCTAACTGAAAGCTTATCAGTTCAACGTCACTAGCTGCTCCTTAGAAGCTCTACACAGGATCACTATGAATAGGAACATTTGATGACACTCAACGACAACTATAATGTTGTTGTTACGTGCCATCAAGTAGGTTCTGATCCATATTTAACAACTATAGTAGGTATGTAGAATTTCTGGGTGCTGTACATACCTAATGTGCTTACTGCTGACTGAAAGTTTGGAAGTTTGAATTCATCCAAAAGAAAGCCTTGGTAGAAAAGTCTGGCACAGAGATGGGCAACTTGGACATTGGCTACCAAAATGGGAGGGCTACAAAGACAAGAAGTGACTGGCTTACAAGCTTTCAAGAGGGAACCTAGATCCAGAGGGCC
>NW_006408558.1:1842877-1843922 GCF_000296735.1 Chrysochloris asiatica
GTCACTATGGGTCGGGATCAACTCGACGGCACTTAACAACAACAACAACAACAATAATATCTAATAATGTTGAGAATCTTTTCATGTGCTTAAGGCCATCTGTATATCTTTCGAAAAAGTGTCTATTCATACCTTTAGTTCATTTTACAATGAGATATTTTTGTCTTTTTATTATTGAAATTTTGAAATGGTTTATATATCTGTATATGAGTCCTTTATCGGATTTGTTTTTAAAATATTTTCTCCAATTTCTTGACCTGCGTTTTTATTTTCTTGACAGTATGAATTTCAAAAAAGGATAATTTATCAATGTACTTCTTTAAAGGTCAATAATTAGTTCTATCTAACTGATATTTCTTTATTCATGTTTGTGAAGACTTTTCTATTGAGTTACTGTAATGTTAGAAGTCTTATAGTTTTGGCTTTTCCCTCTAAATCTATAGTTTAATGAGTGTATGTGTACTATAATTTTATACAAATAACAATTTTAAAAGGTGTGCGACAGGGTTGTTTTCTTGCACTATACTTATTCAAACTATATATTAACCAAATAATCTGAGAAGCTGGGTTATATGAAGAAAAATGTGGCATCAGTATTGGAGGAAGACTCATTAACAACCTGCGATGATATGCAGATGATACAACCTTGCTTGCTAAAGTGAAGAGGACTTTAAAAAAATATTTACTGATGAAAATCCAAGAGCACAGTCTTCAGGATGGATTGCATCTCAATGTAAAGAAAACAAAAATCCTTACCACTGGATCAATAAATCTTATCAACGGAGAAAAGATTGAAGTTGTTAAGGACCTCATTCTTCTTGGATCAACTATCAACACTCATGGAAGCAGCAGTTAAGAAATCAAACAACGTATTGCATTGGGCAAATCTGCTGCACAAGACCTTTTTAAAGTGTTGAAGAGGAAAGATGTCATCTTGAAGACTAAGGTGCGCCTGACCCAATCCATGGTATTTTCAATAACCTCATATGCATGTGAAAGCTGGACAGTGAATAAGGAAGATCGTAGAAGAATTGATGCTTTTGCA
>NW_006408558.1:1844256-1854662 GCF_000296735.1 Chrysochloris asiatica
CCCAAGTGTGCCTTCCCCCATGGTATTTTTAACATAGCATGCTATGTTAAATTATTATTACTTCTTTTACATGTAGTTGTAAAAAATATTAACATAGCTTGCTTACAAAATATACATTGTGGAAGGGTGTGGTTGGTAGAAAACATATAACATGTGTGTTATTTGTGTGGAAATATGCTATGTGTGTGGTAAGGTTCTAAGATTTTTGTTTAATTTTTTTTGTGTGTGTGTTTGTTCTTGCATTGTGATACCCAGTTTATCTAGCACCATGTGTTGAAAAGATTTACATTTCCTCTTACACTGCTTTAGCACTCTGTTGACTGTCACTTGCCACATATGTGTGACTGAGCTGGTGGTTGTGTTGAGTCAGTTTTGACTCACAGAGATCCTTTATAGTGTTTCCAAGGCCTCATGTTTCTGCCATAGAATGACTCGTGGATTTGACCTAATGACATTGTGGTTAACAGCCCAACATGTAAAACGCTACGCCTCTGGCTTCCTTATATATGCATGGGTCTCTTTTGAAACTCTTTATGGTGTTTCACTAATTTATATGATTATACGTAAATTAATACCGCTCTATAAGGATTGTTTGTTATTGTTAAGGGCTGCCCTCCAATTTTTTTTCTAATCCTTTGCATTTTCCAAGAAAGCTAAAAAAAAACTTAGAAATTTCCTCAAAAAGCCAATAAACAACAAGAAAAAACCTACCACTATTTTGATTGAGATTCCATTATATCTACAGATTGATTTAGAAAATTTATACCTCATTAATATTGGCTCTTCTGGTTCATAAATGTGATCTATCCCTCCATTTATTCAGATCTTTTTATATATTTTTCTAAGGAATGGTTTGTAGTTTTTAGTTAAAGTTCTTGCATGTGTTTAAAAAAGGATCTCTAGGCATTTCGTATTATAAATTTTATTACAAATAATTTGGAGCTCTACTTCCATTATGAATGGTTCATTTGCAATAGAAAACCAAACTCACTGTTACAGAGCCAATTCCAGCTCGTGGCAACCTTATAAGATGCAGTAGAACGGCTCCATAGGATTTCCAAGCTCTGGTAGCGTCGTGGTTACGAATCGGGCTGTGAACCTTAAGGTCAGCAGTTCGAAACTACCAGCCGCTCCGCGGGAGAAAGATGAGGCTTTCTACTCCCGTAAAGATTTACACCCTCGGAAACCCTGTACAGGGTCGCTATGGGTCGGAACCGACTCGACGGCACTTAACAACAACAACAACAAGTCTTTAAGGACCAGACAGGTTCATCTTTCTCATACAGAGAAGCTAATCTTGCATTTAGCAGCCCAATGCTCAACACACTGTGCCACTAAGACTCTCATTTGCAATGTATACAAATACAATTACGTTTTATACATATATCCTATATTTTTGTCCTTGCAGAACTATTTCTAGTAGCAGTTTGAAGGGTGGATTTCTTCAGGTTTTCTATGTAAGTAATTATGTAATTTATGAATAAAGACATTTTCATTTATTCCTTTTAGCTCTATGCACTTTCTTTCTGCTCCTATAAAGATTTACAGCCTCAGAAACCTTGTGCTGGATTGTTAGAAGTCAGAACGGACTGCAGGGAACACAACCACCACCACCATGGTATTGTTTTGGAACTTCATTATAATGTTAAATCAAAGTGCTTAGCATCTATATCCTAGATTTATACCTGATCTTAAGGGGAAAGGCAACTAATCTTTCCCATTAAGTATGATATTAGCAATAGATTTTGTATGGATATATCCTGGTGTCACACTGCGGGTTAATGCTTGAACTGCAAGGTCGGTGGTTTCAGCTCACCAGCTGCTCCTTGGAAACTGTATACAGGGTCACTATGAGTCGGAATCAACTGGACGGCACTTAACAACAACAACAATGTCATTAAGTCGAGAATGTTTTGTTTTCCTAGTTTAGTGAGAGGTTTTTATTATCATCAATGAGTCCAATTTTATCAAACGTAACTTTTTAAAATTTTGTTTTTGACATCATGAACAATATGAATTTTTGAAATGAAACTCACTCTACATTCCTTGCACATGATCATGATATGTATACTGTTTCTCTACCGCATCACTCAATGTGCTTAATATTTGAAAGAATTTATTGTTGCTAAGTGCTGTTGAGTCCATTCTGATCCATAGCGACGCTGTATAGGGTTTTCGAGAAGCAACTGTTGTCTCTATATTAATTAGCAATGTTGGTCTGTGGCTTTTTATTATATCTTTCTGGTTTTTGAATCATCAAAATATAATCTTATACAGTGTTTATTACTTTTTTAATTTCATGGAAAATTTAATGTAAACTTTGTATTATCTCTTCTTTAAATTTGGTAGATTTAACCAATGAGATCATCTAAGTTTGGAGTTTGCATCGCAGAAATATTTTTCACAACAACTTTAACTTGTATAATACGTGTAGGTTTATTCAAATTATCTCTTTCACCTTCATTGTATTTTGGAAGAGGAGATTCTATTACTAACTTCACACAGGCGCAGAGAAGTTCTCTGGAAAAGACTCAAAAAGCCACTCTACAGCTTTCATCAGTTCTCCCACAGTACTACTTCCTTCTGTCTCCAGTATTCTGCTAACAAATTCTAGCCATCTTGGTTTTTCCCACCTCCAGTCTTCGCCTCCACAAGTCTGGCTAACCAGACTGCTGAACTACGTGGGTGTTCCCCCTTGTATTCATTTCCTGGTGCTGTTTTAACATAAGTACCACAAATGGGTGGCTTTAAAGGCAGTCATTTATTTGTCTAACAGTTCTGGAGGCTAAAGGCCCAAAGCAAAGTCTTGTCTATTATTTTCTTGTGTAGCCTTGGAGACTTAGTACCTTGGCGATCCTCACATAGCATCTGGCTTCCCCCCTGTGTGCTTGTGTGCAGTCTTCTAGATCTAATCTGCTCTTTGGATAATTCAGAAGTGATTAAATTGAGTATCCACTCTACAAAGTGGATTGATTGATTATATTAGATGGAATTATAAAAGGTGATTCTATTTTATCATGTCATGGAAGACAACCAGCTCTGCCTGAGGCCAACTGATTTAATCACATAATTAAAGCATATCAGCTTATGGTGAAGATTTTAATACAATGTGTGTGGAGGGGCACAATTCAATGTATCTTTTTTGTTTGTTTTTTAATTGCAGGCCAAGAATTGTTTTCAGACAGTAAACTTGTATAACATTACAGCTCACCTTGTTTGTTCTCTTTCTGTTAGGATCAAAGTGTTGTGTTGCCTATTGCCAAATATTTAAAAAAACGTTTGTTTTATATGCATATTGTTTGTTTTCTAATTGTTTTGGGAGGAGGAGAAATCTGATCCCTGTTACTCGTTCTTGTGAACATATTAAAAATAAATAAATAAAACAAATCCACTGCCATTGAGTCCATTCCAACTCATGATGTTGTTGTTAAGAGCTGTTGAGTCAGTTCCGACTCACAGCAACCCTGTACAGAGGTTCCAAAGAGCAACTCGTGAGTTTTTCACTACCAACCGTGTGGGTCAAACCAACCTTTTGGTCCATCTCATAATGACCCTATATAGAGTTTGTTGTTGCTGTTGTTGTTATTAAGTACAGTTGACTTGGTTCTGACTCATAGCAACCCTGTATAGGGTTTCCAAAGCTGTAATCTTTGCAGGAGCAGAAAGCTTCATCTTTCTTTCCCAGAGCATACTGGTGCACTTGAACTGCTGACTGTGTGTCCAGTGCTTATCCTACAGTGCCATATTTTACAGTATGTTTAATCTGATCTGTATTTTGGTCGCATTATTAATGATGTGGGAGGGTGGTGGCTCTAAGAAAAATAATTGACTGTGAACTAGAAATTTGGTGGTTCAAGCCCATCACCCACTCCACAGGAGAAAGATGAGGCTTTCTGCTTCTGCCAAGATGTACTGCCATGGAAACTCTATACAAGGTTGCTTAATAACAGGAAGACAACATTTATTACATAATTTCTGTTTATCAAAACATTCTACTTTAAGTCAAGTCAAACAGAAAATATAAAAGTCCAATTTAGCTTCTTTCTTGAGATTATGCTCTGAGGAAATTATTATGCTAATTTAGTATAAACTTTTCAAAACCTTAAAAAAATTATATCTACACATCATGTTGCAAATAGTTACATGAAAATGTATAGTTTATTTTTTGAGGTATTTACACCCTGAAGAGCTCTCCATGTATGTCACAGTGCTTAGAAATACACAGTATTTTTATGGATATCTAGTTTTCTATTGCATGGCTACCTAATTATTTTATTTAAGCCATGCTCACTCTCCTTAAACTATGTGTATTTTCCAGTTTTTGTAAGTTGTGTATCATTTTTTAAGCTTTGGACTATATTTTATTTCCCTAACTACAAGGTATGATCGTTAAGTGTATAAACTATGAACATGTCATGATAAAAGCAGATTACGGAAGTACACATAGCAAAGTTCAAATCATGTTCTCCAATTTACCTCTCTAGGCCTCAGCATTCTTATCAAAAATATGGGTGTGGTGCTGTGGAATAGAGCTCTGGGCCAAAAGGTCAGTTTGAAGGTTGTAGGTTCAAATTCACCAGTCACTCCTAGGAAAACCTGTACAGGGTTGCTATGAGTTGGAACTGACTCGACAGCACTTAAGGACAACAATAATACTATCATATTTTACTTTACTTCTGAATTACGTTACTTATGGCATGAGGCTGGACCTCTGGCATGGCAAAGTGGATCAGCAGTGGACCTCAAACCACAAGGTCAGCAATTCAAACCCAGCAGCTATTCCTTGGAAACCCTATATGTGATCACCAACTCAAAGACTCAACGTGTGAGTTGGAACTAACTCAATGGCACTTAACAACACAACAATTACTATCATCTCACATAACTTATGAAAAATCAATGATACATAACTAATAAAGCTTCCTATCCCAAATGCCTGAAAGATAAAAGAAACACCAATCAATAAAATTATGCATAAGAAAAAAAAGTCATCGTCTCTACATTGGAAATATTAACAGTAGTTATTTGGGATGATTACTTAGAAACTCAATTCTACAAACAGAACAAAGTACAGAAAATGTAAGAAAAAGACTCATAAGACATCTGCTTAAATGTGGTGCTGTGGGTTAATGGGCCAGACTGCAAAGCAGTTTGAATTGCAAGATCGGTGATTCAACTGGTCCTCAGAAACCCTATACAGAGTTGCTATGGGTCAGAACTGACTCGATGGCATTTCACAACAACAATATATTCTAAACTGGCTATGTAGACCAGCAAATTCTAGCATAATCTTCCAGGGTTTATATTGTGTTTACATATGGCAAAAATAGCCTTATTGAGGTGGGGGTCATAGATAAATTGAGCTAGTCTTTTACAAGATTCTTACATTTTCCATGGAGCAGTACAGTAGAAAGCTACAATTATTTGTGATAAATTAGGCAGCATACAGTAATCCTTAGGTCAGAGTTTCTCAGTTTGGACATTATTGACTTTTCAGACTGAGGAATTCATTGTTTTGGGAGAGACTGTTACCCTCATTGAAGCATGCTTAGCACTATCGCTGGTCTTTACGCACTAGGTGCCAGGAACATCTAAAACAAAGTCCCGGTTCTGACAATCAAAACTGTGTCCAGACATGGTCTAATGTCCCCTGCAGAACAAATTCACCTTTATTTAGGATCACTGCCCTAAATAAACCATTGAAATACAAAAGCTAGAGTTAAGAAGTCATGAGAGGAATAAGAAAGAAATAATTAAAAGCATTTAATGACAAAAATGAAAGCAGGCAGGAGGTGGGGATGGGTTGGAACAATTTAAAAGCAAATAGCAAGATTTTAGTGTTAGAAAACATTTAAATAATTTTATTAAATACAAGCAGAGCAGTGGATGACTGAATCTGGGAAACAAAGTTAGGGGCTGACAGGAAAGAAATACAAAGGGGACCAAGGAAAGAATTCAGGGAAATGGATATGTTCATTACCTTCACTGTGGTGATGACTTCATGGGCATATGAATTGTTCATTTTAAGTAATTGCCATTTATTGTATGTAAATTATGCCTCAAAAATCTGTCAAAACTATGCATTTATTGAGTATATGTTAAATGTGTGCAATGTATTGTGTTAATTATATTTCAATAAGACTGTTAAAATAAATAAATTCGAGAAGGTAGAAATATCCTAAACACTCCAACTTACATGCCGAGATTGTCAGACTTGGTAAAAATTACCAAACTATTTGCTAACAAGAAACTGAATACAAAGAATAATATAGGTTAAAAGTAAAATGATGAGAAAATGTTATCACCAAACAACAAATAGGATTATGCCAACAGCATACAAAGTAGGATTCAAGACAAAGGATCATCAGTGATAAAAATTACATTCCATAATAACCAAATGATCAATTCATCAGAAACATACAGGGATTGTATATACGTGTAGAACTACAAACAGAGCTTAAAATAAATGACTAAAATTTAAGAGAGCTAAAATAAATCCACAATCATAACCTGGAATTAAATTGTACTCTTCAATAGAAGAACTAGTAAAAAAAAATAAATAAATAAATAACAGAAGAAGATACTTTCTTTCCAACTGCATATTGTGACATTAAGGGTAGTGGAGAGCAATTGTGGGTTTGAACTGCCCACCTTGTGGTTAGTAGTCCGTTCTTATCCTACAGGATCATACCAGGATGCCACATATGGTTCATCAAATTAGACTGTCTACTTATTCATAAAATAAATCTTAATTAGGTTTCAAAAGATTTCAACTTTTCAAATGATATTTTCTAGCTCATTTGCAATCAATGAAAATAAGTGGTTCAGAAAAAATTTTACAAATTGGCAAATTAAACAGCATACATTTAAATAAGTCATAAATTAAGAGAAATACGTAAAAGGATAAAAGTAAAAATCATAAAGGAGAATAGAATATATTTTCAAGAAACTAAAACTGCAGCCAAATTAGTACTACAAAAGGCATTGACAAGTAGCAGGGTATAAGATTAACATACAAAAATCAGTTGGATTCCTCTATACCAAAAATGACAGTGTTGAAAAGGACATTAGAAAAGCAATCCCATTTACAATAACCACCCAAAGGATGAAATACCTTGGAATAAATGTAACCAGAGAAACAAAGGACCTATACAGAGAAAACTACAAAACACTACTGCAAGAAACCAAAAGAGACTTACAAAAATGGAAGAAAATACCATGCTCCTGGATAGGAAGACTCAACATTGTGAAAATGTCAATACTGCCCAAAGCAATATACACATATAATGCAATACCAATCCAGATCCCAACGACATTCTTCAAAGAGATGGAAAAAGCAATTACAAACTTTATATGGAAAGGAAAGAGACCCAGGATAAGCAGAACACTGCTTAAGAACAAGAATAAGGTTGGAGGCCTGTCACTCCCCGACTTTAAAATATACTACATGGCGACAGTGGTCAAAACAGCTTGGTACTGGTACAACAAAAGGCACATAGATCAATGGAACAGAATCGAGAATCCAGAAATTAAAGCATCTACGTACAGCCAATTGATCTTCGACAAAACACCAAAATATGTCCCATGGGGAGGGGATAGTCTCTTCAACAGATGGTGCTGGCAGAATTGGAAAATGATATGCAAAAGTCTGAAACAAAAGGCATTGACAGCTAAATGCTTATATTGCAAACCAGAAAAGTTTAAATCTCCACCTCAGAAACCTAGAAAAAAAAAAATGAGCAAGTTAAACCAAAGCAAGTAAAAGGAGGGAAATAACAAAGATAGTAGAAATCAGTATATAAAATTAACAAAGGAAAACGTGGCTATTTGCTGACAGTTAATAAAGTTGGAAAATCCTTAGCTGAAATAACCAATAAAAAAATGGGAGAAACATAAAGTAGCAATATCCGAAGCAAAAGAGCATTAACAGTATGTTGTTGTTAAGTGCCGTCGAGTTGGTTCTGACCCATAGCGACCCTGTACAGGGTTTCCAAGGATGTAAATCTTTACGGGAGAAGAAAGCCTCATCTTTCTCCCGCAGAGCGGCTAGTAGTTTTGCACTGCTGACCTTAAGGTTCGCAGCCCAATTTGTAACCACTACGCTACCAGAGCTCCTTATTAGCAGTATAGATGCTACGATTATCAGAAGCAAAAAGAAATATGAACAAATATTATATCAATGCATATGAAAACTTAAATAAAAGAATGAATTCTGTGAGAAATTCAGTTTAGCAAACCTGACAAAGGGAGAAATGTGAATAGCTTTATATCTATTAAATATACTGAATTTGTGATTAAAAAGCTTCTAATCACAAGAAAAAGTTCAGGTACAGATGGAGTCATAGATGAGTTCTTCCAAATTCAATGAAATATAGTATCACTGTTATCCAAGAATTTTTCTGAAATTAGAGGATCAAATGATGCCAAAACTTGTGGTTAGCAGCCCAGTGCTTATCCTACAGTGCCACACAAAGACTCCTATATACTCATCATAGATAATGTTAAGTGTCATTGAGTCCATTCGAAATCATAGCGACTCTGTATAGGGTTTCCAGGGAGCAGCTGGTGGATTTGAACTGCTGACCCTGCAGTTCTCAGTCCAGTGCTGATCCTACAGTAGCACACCAGGAATACATCATGGACAACTGGAAATTTAAATTAAAACCACTCATTATAATAATGGGCAATGAGTAAGGAAGACCATAGAAGAATCAATGCATTTGAATTATGGTGTCAGAAAAGAATACTAAAAATCTGCATGGAAAGAAGTACAGCTAGAATGCTCCTTAGAAATCAGGATGGTGAGCTTTCGTCTCTCATAATTCAGACATGTTATCAGGAGGCATTAGTCCCTGGAGAAGGACATCATGCTTGGTAAAGTTGTAGGGTCAGCATAAAAGACATAGACCACCAATGATTTGGATTGGTACAAAGGCATAACGGTGTTGTGAGGAAGACACAGGATTGATCAGTTTCATTCTGCTGTGCATGAATAGGGTGGCTATGAGTTGAACTGATTTGATGGGATCTAACACCACCAAAACAGGATAGCAATGAAAAATATGAAGTATTTAGAAATGAATCCAATGTGTGATGTTTAAGATCTGCACACTTAAAAATGAAAAGTATAGCTGAGAAAAAAAAAACCTAAATAAAGGTTGGTGCCATTATTTAGGTTGTGGTGATACTTTTACAAGTGTACTCATAGATCAAACTTTTCAAAACTATATGCTTTAAATATTTGCAGTTTATTTTGTGTCGATGATAATATAATAAAACTATTAAAATATTAATTTATGTAATCCATCTTATTAATAATTAAAACATGAATAACATATGGACATGT
This sequence comes from Chrysochloris asiatica, assembly GCF_000296735.1. Classification (NCBI taxonomy): domain Eukaryota; kingdom Metazoa; phylum Chordata; class Mammalia; order Afrosoricida; family Chrysochloridae; genus Chrysochloris; species Chrysochloris asiatica. The sequence goes on from NW_006408558.1 coordinate 1,853,603, forward strand.
CAATAGATGCAGCAACAAACATAAGACATTTATTTGTCATTAATTTAAAATAACATTTCTCACAAACTAAATACAGAAGAAAATTTTATTAATCTGAAAAGGGCATCTATACAAATCTACATCCAAAATTATAACTGCTGGGTGAACTACCACGTGGGAGAAGCCCTGATATCCAGCAAAAGAAGAATTATGGGAGCATAGTAAAACCTTCACGCTTCAAGATAGAGACTGGATCCCAGCGAAGAGTTACAGATAAGAGGTAGGAAGGGTTGTGCCCCTGTTACTTTGAAACAGTAAATTATATTATTGTTCAAAAAAGAAACAGTCTCTGATGGTTATGGAGTGGGGTGAGTGAGTGGTGGGGGGTGAAAATTATTCATGGGCTAGAGGGCAGGCAGTATTGATATAGGTGACAGGAGGACTTTGCGCGTGATAAAACAGAATGGCTTTGCAAAGACCCCCAATTGACACTGAATGGAGTCCTCTTGGAGCTCTGATCTCCCAATCTCCCCAGGAAGCCTGGGTCTTTGTTAAACCTGGAGACCCTCCCCCTCCTGAAATTCCAGGTTTTAGGAAAATCTCCACACCCCTGCCCAAATCTCCATTACCCACCCACATCCGCCCATTGTAAACTCGCCAGAACTATACCCAGACCACAGGGACTATAAATACTCAAGTCTGTAAGGGAACAGAGGGGCTCTTGGTCTCCTTTGGTGACTTAAGAGTACCCCTCCCAGGTTTACTCTTAATAAACCTGCTTGCTGTTGAAGCCAAGACTCTCTCCTTTTTCTTTCTTTTCCTTACAGGTAAATACTCTTAACTCTTGGTACCTGGAGGGGACTGCAAACGTGGAGTAAAACAAAGTATATGATTTGTTCAGTGTCAAAATGATGATCTGTTGTGTAAACCTTCACTCAATTTATAATAAAAAGTTTAAAAAAATTAATGAATGATAAAATCTTTTCCCCTAATATCGAGACCAATGCTAGCATGTCCACACTAACTTATTTTATTCAACATTATATTGAAAGTCATAGCTGTTAGAAATGAATCCCGATGT
>NW_006408558.1:1855027-1868011 GCF_000296735.1 Chrysochloris asiatica
TGATCATAAATTCTTTACTCCAGGAAGTAGGTTAAAGAAAAAGAAAATGATCATAAAAATATTTTTCCACATTGCCAGCACAATGGAAAAATGGAAGCGATAAGTAGTATAAAGATTAGGGGGAAAAAAATGTAAAATCATCTTCATTTACACAAAAGTGTAATTACTTACATAGACTATCAGACGAGATCTTTAAAACAATTGCTAAACACATGATTTTATACAGCAAATTCTCAGGATATAAGATTAATATGAAGTCAATTGTATTTTTATATCCTAGTCAACAATTGGAAAATGAAAATCAGATCAGACAATTGGCTGCTGTTTCAAGAGCCAAAGGTAGAATCCAGAGCAAGACAGAGAATTTATTTACAACACTGTGGTTGTTGTTGTTGTTAAGTGCCATCGAGTCGATTCCGACCCATAATGACACTGTATAGGGTTTCTGAGGAGCAACTGGTGAGCTTGAACTGCTGACCTTGCAGTTCAAATGGCTTTGCATTCTGGCACATTAACCCACAGTGCCACACCAGGACTCCACAACAACACTGTTGTTGTTGTTGTTAAGTACCATGGAGTCGGTTCTGACTCATAGTGACTCTGCACAGGGTTTCCAAGGCTGTAAATCTTTATGGGAGCAGAAAGCCTCAACATTAGGGGAGGAAAATAATCCAAAAAAAGTAAACAAAAGATGCATAAGACCTCTAAACAGGAAATTACAAATTAAAGCCACAAGTAATAGAAGAATTGTTGTTGTTGTTGTTGTTACCTGCCATCAAGTTGGTTCCGACCTATAAGCAACCCTGTATAGGGTTTCCAAGGAGCTGACCTTGTGGGTCAAAGCAACTTTGCAGTCCAGCACATTAGCTCACAGTGCCTCACTAGGATAGTTAAATAAAAATATTTGCAATTAACACTCAGGGAAACAGCAGTCAAGAAACCAACTAATGATGCATTAAGCATTAGACTACAAAGTGTTCAAAAAAAAGTTATCAGTCTGAGGTTTGAAGATTAAAGTTTGCTTTACCCAAGTCTTGGTATTTTCAATTGCCTGAAAGGAGCTCTGGTAGCGTAGTGGTTACGAATCGGGCTGTGAACCTTAAGGTCAGCAGTTTGAAACTACCAGCCGTTCAACAGAAGAAAGATGAGGCTTTCTGCTCCCGTAAAGATTTATAGCCTCGGAAACTGTACAGGTTCGCTATTGGTCAGAACTGACTCGATGGCACTTAACAACAACAATATATGATTGCAAAAGTTAGACAATATTGTCAATATATAAGAATATTTTAATATTCTTCACCAACACCATAATTCAAATCATAGTACTTTTAATGTTCTTCTCCGACACCAAATCATTTGAATTATGGTGTTGGAGAAGAATATTAAAAGTCCCATGGACCATCAGAGGACCAAACAAATCTGTCTTGGGAGAAGTGTAGCTTTGTCTACGTACATTATGCTTGGTAAAATAGAAAGGGTCAGTGACAAAAAGGAAGACTCCCAATGAGATGTATTGACAGAGGGGCAGAAACAATGGGCTCCACTGTGGCAATAATTGTGAGGATGCTGCAGGTCAGGGCACTGTTTCATCCTGCTGTGTATAGGTCACTATAAGTTGGAGCAAACTTGATGGCACCTAAAAGCAACTGCAACAAAGACCATGTTAATATATTAGAAATTGTAATCATTTAATGTGGTTTAAACTATATATAGCTGGTGGGTTAGGTAGAACTCATTCACTATTATGGTTTTTAAAAAAATATGTTTTATTAGATCACAGCTACATACATTCATTTACATATTGCCTTCATACAATAATGTAGCATTAGCTAGTGTGAAAGAGACAGTCTGGCTCAAAAAATAAAGACTTTACTTTGTAGCTATTATCAGAAATCATTTTCTGCCCCCCCCCCTTTTTAATGTATGACTTCTACCCAAATCGATCTATAAATACATTGCAATTCAAATAAAATCTTGTCTTTTTCAATGGAAAAATCTGATTATAAAATTTATGTGAATAAGTCTCAGATCTGGAATAGCAAAAGCAAATTTGAAGATTAATATAAAAGAGCTTATACTGTTTGCTTTCATGACTTACTATCAAGGTACAGTTACAGCAAACTTGGGGATGGGTTAAGGATAGACTAAAGAATGCAGTAACTCAAAACCCCAACCAAGTCCTTTTCTATTGAGAGATTACAATTAATGGAGACTTTGTGTCAGAATAGAACGGTGCTCCATAGGATTATCGATGGCTTTGATTTTGTAGGAAATCTTTTCTGATGCACCTGTGGAAATATGAACCACCAAACTTTTTGACCATTTGCATCACTCAACCACTCCAAGAGAATTCAATAAAAGACCCTGCGGTAAGAAGGTTCTTTAAAAATTGGTGGAACATGGAATAACAAGACAAGAACATTTTTTAGCAAAATGTTTGAAGCCCCATAGTATATGGTGTGGTGCTATGGGTTAATGTGTTGGACTGCAAAGTCAGGTTGAACCTCAAGGTCAGTGGTTCAAGCTTACCAGCCGCTCCTCAAAAACCCTATGCAGGGTTGCTATGGGTCAGAACCAACTCAACAGCACTTTAATTGACACAACAACAAAGTATATGTCAATGGATTTCTAATTAAATACAGTCAAGTCAATGGAAAAATGTAGGGTTAAGCACATTATTTTACAAGTCAAATAAACCTACTCTTTACAAATAAATCTGAAACCTTCATAACACAAAAAAAATGTTACTTTGAGGTTGTAATTGTAGTTGTTGTATTCAGGCTCGTAGAGAACCTATACACAACAGAATGAAATACAGCATGGTCCTTCCCACGCTCACAATTGTTACTCTTAAGTTCAATGCGGCTTCCACTATCATTCCGTCTTCTGGGGGTCTTTCTCTTTTTTACTGACCTTCCACTTACCGTGATGTCCTTCTCCAAGGAGAGGTCTACCTAATATCATGTTAAAAGCATGAGAGATGAAGTCTCATCATCCTGGCTTCTAAGGAATATTCTGGCTGTACTTCTGAAACAGACTTTTTGTTCTTTTTGCAGTTCATAGGACTTTTAATGTTCTTCTCCGACACCATAATTCAAATGTGTTGATGCTTCTCTGGTCTTCCTTATTCTATCCAACTTTCACATGCATATGAGGGAATTGAAAGTGCCATTGTTTGAATCAAACACGCCTTAGTCCTCATAATGATATCTTTACTCTTGAACATTTTAAAGAGGTCTTGTGCAGTCTAATGCAATTAATTCATCATTTGATTTCATGACTGCTGCTTTCATTAGTGTTGATGGTAGGTCCAAGCAAAGGAAGTCTTTGACAAAGTCAACTTTTTCTCCAATTATCATTGTTATTTATTGAAATGGTTGTGAGAATCTTTGTTTTCTTGACATTGATGTGCAACCCATATAGAATGTTGTAGTCTTTGATTTTCATCAGTAAGTAATTTAAATCCTCTTTATTTCCAGCAAGCAAGGTTGCATCATCTGCAGATCACAGGTTGTTAATGAGTCTTCCTTCAATCTTAATGCCATGTTCTTCTTCATATAATCCAGCTTCTAGGATTATTTGCTCAGAGTACAGATTGAATAAGTATGGTAAAATAATACAACCTTGGCCTACACTGTTCCTAATTTTAAACCATTAAGTATCCCCTTGTTCTGTTCTAACAACTGCCTTTAGGTCTGTGAACAGGTTACTCATGAGCTCAATAAAATGTTCTGGAATACCTATTGTTCACAATGTTATACAAATTTGTCATGGTCCGCATAGTAAAGAGCTTTTGTGTAGTCAACAAAGAACAAGTAAACATCTTTCTGATATCCCCTGATTTCAGCCAATATCCATCTGACATCAGCAATAATAACCCTAGTTCCATGTCTTCTTCTTAATCTGTCTTGAGTTTCTGGTCAATGTATTGCTGCGACCACTTTTTAATTAAATTAGCAAAGTTTTACTTGCAGGTGATATTAAGGATATTGTTCGATGATTTCTGCATTTCACTGGGTGACCCCTCTTTGAAATGGGGACAAATATGGAGTTCTTTAAGTCAGTTAGACAGGGAGCTGTCTTCCAAATTTCTTGGCACAGATGAGTGAACACTTTCAGGGCTGTGCATTCCACCTGGTGAGGTGTTGATGGTAGATCTGAGCAAAGTAAATTCCTTACTCCATTTATGTCATTATAGTTAACTCTCTTTCTACTAGGCAGCTCTTTCCCAGGGGCTCATCTTCTGACCATACTATATCTGACTATGTTCTGTTACTATTCACCATGCTTTCATATTCGGGCACAGCATCAGACAAAATTGCACTGCTATTTATAAGGTTTTCCATGACTAACCATTCAGAAGCAGTCTTGCTAATCTGCATATTCTGGAAGCCCTGCTGAAACCTGTCCATCATGGAGGACCCAGCTGGTATTTAAAATATCAATGGCATAGCTTCCAGCATTATAGTAACACACAAGCCACCACAGTACAACAAACTGAGAGATAAGCGGTGGTAATTTGCAGCATATCATAGAAATTTAAAAGCTGAAATTATCCAAAATATAGAAGAAAATTTAGAAAAATATCTTAACAGCTTTTTAGTAAGCAAAGTTTTCTTATGGAGGATATAAAACTCCCTAAACATAAAATAAAACATAGAAATATTAAACTGAAAGAAAAATAAAAGTTCTGTTCAACAGAAGACATTATAAAAAATTAAGTCATCACAAAATGAAAGCAAATATTTGAAATGTATATATTCACAATTACATAAAAATATACAATACTTCAACAAATTAATAAAAAGGCAAGCACCACAACCACCGCCTTGAAAAGGAGCCCAAGACTAGGATGGACACTTCAAGAGGAAGGCTATGCATAACCAATGAACACATGACAAGATGCTCAATAATATTAATGATCAGGGGAATTAAAACCAGAATGTGATACTACACAAATAATTACGTTTAGAAGGATCAGCACAAAACTGGTTGTTAAGAGGAGGAGGTTAAAGATGTCCCAAATGTTTGATTTCCCAAAGTGATATATCACCTCATAAGTGTTTAGATCAACTATGTTCCTTTCCTTGTTGGATTTCTTCCCTTCTCACAAAACTCACAAATCATTATGGAAATGGCCCATGAATTTGGAAGCAGGAAAATCCCAAATCCTTGGTTCAGATGTCAGGCTGGAGGCTTCCCTTGACTCATATGTTTGGTATCTAGTTAATTCTGACTCATGGCAGCCTGTAGGATAGAGTAAAACTATTTCTTCAGTTTTCCAAGACTGTAAACCTTCATAATCCTGTAGGGGAGAGTAGAACTATCATTAGGGTATTCAACACTGTAGATCTTTACAGAAGCAGGCAACCTCATCTTTCTCACTTAGAGTGGTTGCTAGGTTTTAACTACTAACCTTTAAACCTCAGTTCAATGCTTAATTCACTATGATATCAGGTCAGATGGCAGATTGCTGGCTTACAAGGCTGAGGAAGCTAGTGAATAAGGTCAGAAAATTGACTGCTGGCTCAAATTCCAAGAATTGGGGGTCAAAGGTTAAGCCAGATATAAGATTCAGAGCAAAGGACAGAACACTTCCAGAGTGTTTATGTATAATGGTTGCAGACCATCTTCTCAAGGAAACTCTTCTTAATGAGGAAGTTAATGCGAGATTGTGAAGGGTGGTAACTTCAGTAAGGATGATTTCAGTCACATTCTCTAGTAAGGTAGTGACATCCTACCCTAATCCTCACTAATTAACATAACAAACAACTTACTTCCAAATGGGACCATAACCATGGGAATACAAGCACTTCACAAAAATGGAGGACAATTACATCAGACCACAAAATAGAAGATGACTACAGCAGTACTTAACTGGCAAATTACATAATAGTATAACTGTCAAGCCACTGACAGCCATGGCCCAGCCAAATAACATACAATCTGAGCCATCACACCTTATTTATACTAGTAGCAAGCTGTTCCAACCCTTTAGTGAATCACAAGTAATTTATTTGCACTGTCATACCCAATCATTTTGTAGGCGTCACAAAGATGGTAGCCAGGAGAACCCCATATTAAACAACTCACTGTACCATAGAAAACATGTTACACCCTCTGTTGTTACCAGACAAAAGTCCGACCACCAGCCACTGTAACCAATATCAGAGATGAAGAGGAATCAATATATATTCTATTGACAGATCTGGAAGACAGTGAGAATCCTTTTCTGAAAAACTGCCTTGCCCTCTGCCATACAATCAGAATTCTGACACTCCTCTAGTTACCAGGGTTAATGAACTAGACTGCAAAATCGTTTTTGAACCACAAGGTTGGCAGTTCAAGCTCACCAACTACTCCTTGTCAATGCTATACAGGGTCGCTATGGGTCAAAACTGACTCGACGGCACTTAACAACAGCAACAGGTATCAACCTATCTCCATTATTACGTTCTTTTCTCAGAGATTTATGGCTTTCTCAACCTGGGGACACACTTTATGCCCCATTGAATCATAGCACCTTACATCCCGGGACGTGATTGTCCTTCAGTATTCCTCCTGGTTTGTGTTCTTAGCCTAGATTTAAATCAACAATGAGACACTCAATCCTTAGCCTGTATGTTTCTGGAGCACAGGGGAAAGTCAGGGCAGTAATGATTGGGAACAATAATTAAAAGGGTTTGAATAGAGAGGGGAAAAAAACTTATTAAAAGCTCTTCTCTCACTGTTGTTGTTAAGTGCCCTTGAGTCAGTTCTGACTTATAACGACCCATTGTACGATTTCCAAGGAGCAGCAGGTGGGTTTGAACTGTGACCTTGTGGTTAGCAGTCCAGCGCTTATTCTACAGCACCACACTAGACTCCCTCTAGAAGAGCATAATTAAAAATTTGAAAAAAATAAAATACTGGTTAGGATCGGGAATAACTGGACAGCTCATCCATTTTGATGGATGTACAAAATGGTACAATCATTTTTAGAAACTCTGTAAGTTCTTTATAAAATTAAATATTCCTGTCAATTTTATTCCTAACTATTTTCAGCAAAGAAATAAAAATGCACTCCCAAATGATTTGAACAAGATTGTTCTTTTCAGCTTGATTTATAAAGCCAGAACTAGAAACAACCCAAGTGCTCACCAACAGAAAGTTAATATGAATATATACTATATGTGTGGATTTTGTTAAGCATTCAAAAAAAGGTAAAACTAATCAGTGACAATAGATATCAAAACAATGGTTGCCTATTGAGTGTGGAGTTGGCTACAAGGAAACACTGGGAAATTGACTTAAGTATTGGAAATGGTCTGTCTTGATTAAGAAGGTGGTTACAACATGTGTTCATTTACCAAAATGTATCAAATTTTATATTTAATATTGGTATCGTGGGAGAAAGATGAGGCTTTCTACTCCCGTAAAGATTTACACCCTCGGAAACCCTGTACAGGGTCGCTATGGGTCGGAACCGACTCGACGGCACTTAACAACAACAACAACAACATGTTTCACTTATATAACTTTTACCTGATTTTTAAAAAAATCAATGATTTGTAGGCAAATTGAATGTAGTTTTTCAGAGTTGAAAAACTTGGAGGATTTGGTTGAGCAAGAAAGTAGGATGTGAGAAGAGAGAGGACGTAGGGAGAGAGGAAAAGGACTCTGATAAAGAAGAGACGGACTCAGAGAGAAGTCATTGGCGTGGGAAGCATCTCTTTGCAGGTTTCTAGATTAGCCCCACTGACATTCAACATTAATTAATTCACTTTGTTCACATTTTCATGATCATTTTGGAACTACATAGAATCTAAGTAATGCTCAGTGACTGCCTTCTTTAGTAGTGAGTATTTGTTCTTGTTGCTGTTAAGCACCATCCAGTTGGTTCCAACTCCTAATAACCCTCTATAGGGTTTCCAAGGAGTGACTGGTGAGTTTGAACCACCAGTCTTGCGATTCAAACTGCCCTTGTGGTCTAGTTCATCCTGCAGCACCACACCAGGACTCCTAACGAATTGTTGTTGTTTAGTGCCATCTGGTAGATTCAGACTTATAGCCATCCAATATAGGGTTTCCAAGGAGCAGATGGTGAATTTGAATTGCTGACCTTGTAGTACAAACCAATTTTTCAGTCCAGTGCTTTATCCCACAGTGCCACCACACGTTTGTTGTTGTGTGTCATTAAGTCCATACCAACTCATAGCGACCTTATGCACAATAGAACAAAACACTGCCCAGTCCTGGGTCAACCTTACAATCGCTGCTACTCCTGAACCCATTGCTGCTGCCACTGTGCCAATCCATCACATTGGGAGTCTTCCTCTTCATCTACTACCCTCCACTTTACCAGTCTTGATATTCATCTCCAGGGACTGGTCCCTCTAATGATATATCCGAAATATAGAGGCAAAGTCTGGCCATCCTGTCTTCCAAGGAGCACTCTGGCTATACTTCTTCCAACACAAATTCGTTTGTTCTTTTGGAAGTCCACTTCAGTGACAGAAAATCAAAAGATATCTGTGTCTTAAGAATAGCAATTGAAAAGCTCTGAAACCATGTGAAGCTTAGAGGAAATCTCAGCATCTCTAAAGGGCCCTTTGACCATTTTTCAGGCACAGGGCCACATACAGAGCTCAGCATTTTGAGTCTCTTATTATGCAGAGGGTGAAGATTACATAACTATTCAGGTGTTTCATCCACCAAGGGTTTAACTTGTACAACAGAGGGGGATTATTTTTGTAAGATAACAAGCTATATTAAGGCACACATGTATTTATATTGTTTTTGGCATCCAAGGACCCTTTATACTAAATTTTGTCAACCATGTTTCCTCTCTGAACAGAGACTGCATACAACAATTGGATGAACAATTTTGCAAAATCTCACAGAGAGTTTCTCTTGAGGCCAAGCCTATATGAGATCACAGTATGAGAATAAGGCTTGGCTGAACTTTTTATTTCAGTAAGTGATCTCATTCACTTAAAGCACTAATCATTTTAACAGAAGAAAAGTACAGCCGTCCAAAATCACAGAAGGAAAAAAAAATAAAGAGAGAGAAGGCATGTAAAAGTGATCTTGTGGAGGTTCCCCTGTGATTTTATACTGAAGATTTTCCATTTCGACATCATCAGAATGGAAATACAGTCTAATATTACTGGTGAAAGATAAATGAGACATGTCAACTTAATGCAAACAAATAGGATTCCAGGCTGCAGGGCTAACTTACCTGGTTTGAGGTTATTACATTTGACATGAAGAAAACCACTGTTCCTCTTTGTAAGGCTTTCCATCATTAGATACATAACATCTGCATGAACATAGTTTACAAAGAGAGAGATTGAAATATGCCTAATAACAGGTGTGATTACTAGCCACTGGGCCTCCAAAACTAAAAACCTATTTCTGTTGAGTCGATTTTGACTCATGTAACCTCATGTGTTACAGAGAAGAGCTGTACTCCAAAGTGTTTTTAAGGTTATAGTCTTTCAAAAGTAAATTTTTCTTTCAAGGTGCTTCTGGGTGAGTTTGATTTGCAAACCTTTAGTTAGTATCTAAGTACTTACCTCTTTTAGCTACCCAGAAACTCATAAATGACTGGTCCTAAGATGAAAACATCAACAACAAAAATATGTTTTCCTGAGGTGGGTTCCAACTCATAGCTTCCCTATAAGACACAGTAGAACTGTCCATAGGGTTTCCTGGGTTGTAAATCTTCACCAAATGAGATAGCAACATATTTCTTCCAGAGTGACTGGTGGATCCAAACTTTCTGTTTAGCCACTGAATCAGCAGGGATTCTACATGAGAGACCCAATGAGATGCAAAATATCTGAACAAAAACTTTAAATTTCAACATAGCTACTCTGGTAGTGTAGTGGTTACAAATCGGGCTACTAACTTCAAGGTCGGCAGTTTGAAACTACCAGCCATTCCACGGGAGAAAGATGAGACCTTCAGCTCCTGTAAAGATTTGCAGCCTCAGAAACCCTGTGCAAGGTCACTATGAGTCAGAACTGACTCCACAGTACTTAACAACAACAACAACAACACCTATTGTGCCTGCATGGAAGAACAAACCAATCTGTGTTGGAGGAGGTACAATCAGTCTGCTCGTTGGAAACCAGGATGAGCAAACTCCATCTCTCATAATTCAGACATGTTATCAGGAGGGACCAGTCACTGGAGAAAGATATCATATTCGCATAGTGGAGAGTCAAAGGAGAGGAAGATCCCCAACGAGATGGATTGGCACAGTGGCATCAGTGATGAGCTCAGACGTAGCAATGATTGTGAGGTTGGCCCAGGACCAGGCAGTGTTGTACATAAGGTTGCTATGAGTTGGTACCGACTCAATGGCAACTAACCACAACATTGTGCCTGCTGATTTTATTTTCTCTTGTTTCTATACTCAGGCTAACTAAAGTAGTGCTCTAAATAGAGCTCTTTCCTGTATATTCAACATCTCCCCAACTTGAAGTCTCTTCCTTTGCTTATTTCAGATTACTCACAGTCAGAAGCTTTCTTCTATAAGTACAGCAAACATTTTTAAACATGTCACATTATAGGGAGTAAGATTTTTTACAGCTAAACCTAACAAGTCTGGAAAGCACATTAAACCCAGAAATAAAGTTAGCCTAATTCTGTTTTCCATCAATTAATGCATCCGGAACAGATTCAAGTTAAGTGCATTGGAATGGTTGCATTTTAAACAAAAATACATTTGTACTGAGTGAAAAATGGGTGATTGATAATTAGCATTTCTATAATTGTAATTACTGGATAGGCTGGATGAAATATGGGTAATACAACTCATTATATGAATGTAAAGTAGCATAAGGCTGGGTCTTCCTTTGAAGTGTTCCTGGTCAATGGCTCCTGTGGATTTGTAGTTTGAATTACTGCTGACCAGATGGCTACACTAGAGAGTTCTACCAAACATTCAGAGAAGAGTTGACACAAGTCCTACTCAATCTCTTCAGAAACAAAGAAAAAGGAACAACACTAAACTCTCTCCAGGATCCCAGCACAACCCTGATATTTAAGCCAGGCAATGCCACCACACGTATAAAAAAAAACTAAAAACATTGCAGACCGATATGCCTTTTAGACATAGATGCAAAATTATTCAATAAAGTTCTATCCAGTGGTCTTCAGCAACATGTCCAAAAAAAAAAAAAAAAAAAATCACACACGATTATCAAGTGGGATTTATACCAAGATTACAAGGGTGTTTCAATATTAGAAAATTAATTAATGTAACTATGTAACCTATGTCATAAATAGGAGTCCTGGTGTGACGTTGTGGGCTAATGCGTCAGTCTGCAAACTCGTTTGAACTTCAATGTCGGTGATTCAAGCTCACCAGCTGTTCCTTGGAAACCCTATACTGGCTCACTATGGATCGGAATCGACTCGACAGCACTTAACAACAACAACATGTCATAAATAAGACAAAGGAAAAGAAACATGATTATATTAATTGATACCGAAAAGGCATTTGATAAAATTCAAATCCCTTTCCTGATAAAAACTCTCAGTAAACTAATGTAAAATTATAAATATAATTAGGGACACATATGTAAATCCTACAGCCAACATTATAATCAATGAAAAAAGGCTTCATTATACTCAATTAAGAAACGACTTACAAATGTTAACAAGATAAGGATGCCCATTATCACTAATCTTATATAACATACTGAAGTTGTACTGTTGGTGTTGTTAAGTGCTGTTGAGTCGGTTCCGACCCATAATGACCCTGAACAGGGTTTCCGAGGCTGTAAATCTTTATGGGAGCAGAACGCCTCATGTTTCTCCCGCGGAGCAGCTGGTAGTTTCCAACTGCTGACCTTGCGGTTCGCAGCCCAATTCGTAATCACTACGCTACCAGAGCAAGAGAAATAAGGCAAGACAGAGAAAGAAAAGGTATCCAAGTCAAAAAAGGAAGAAATAGAGCTATCTTTCTTTGCAGATGACATCATCTTATACATTGTTGTTGTTAGATTGCATCAGTGTGGTTTCCACTCATAGCGACCCCATACACAATGGGAAAAAATAGTTCCCAGTCTTTGACAGCTTCAATCTTTTCTCCATTTATCCAGATGCTGTTTATTGGTCCACTAGTAAGGATTTTCATTTTATTTACATTGAGGTGCAATCCATACTGATAGCTATAGTCCTTGATCTACTTTTCTTTGCTTCCAACAAGCAAGGTAGTGTCATCTGCATATCGTACATTGTTAATGAATCTTCCTCCAATCCTAATGCCACATTCTTCTTCATATCATATAGTTTACTATTATTTAAATTATTTGCTAATCATACAGATCGAATATATATGGTGAAAGTATACAACCCTAGCACACAATTGTCCTGATTTTAAACCATTACGAGTCCCCTTGTTCTGATCCAACAACTGCCTATTGGTCTATGTCTAGGTCCCTCATGAGCACAATTAAGAGTTCTGGAATACCCATTCTTGTGAATGTTAGCCATGGTTTGTTATGATCCACACAGTTGATTGTTTTTGCATAGTCAATACAGAACAAGTAAACACCTTTCAGTTATTCTCTACTGTTAGTCATGATCCACCTGAGAACAGTAATGATATCCCTCATTCCATGTCTTTTTCTGATGTCAACTTGAATTTCTGGCAGCTACACATCAATGTATTGCTAAAGCCATTTTTAAATTATCTTCGGCAAAATTGTATTTGCATGTGATTATGCATGGAATAGGATATTGATTATGCATGCAAAATGCATGCAGACGCATGCAAAATGATACACAAACAATATGATATAGTTTGGTGGTCTCCACATTCGGTTTGCTCACCTTTCTTTGGAATGACACAAATAAAAATCTCTTCCAATCAGTTGGTCAATTAGCTGTCTTCCAAATTTTTTGGTGGAGACAAGTGAGCACCTCCAGCAATGCTGAATCATTTCAATTTTTATTTCATCAATTTTTGGAGCTTTGTTTTTTTGCAAT
>NW_006408558.1:1873422-1881014 GCF_000296735.1 Chrysochloris asiatica
ATGCATGTGAAAGTTGAACAATGAATAAGAAGGCTATAGAAAAACTGATACATTTGGGTTATGATGTTGAAGAGGAATATTGAAATTACCATGGATTGCCAGAAGAACAAACAAATCTGTGTTGGAAAAATTTAGCTAGAATGTTCCACAGGAGCTAGAATGGCAAGACTTCATTTCTCATGCTTTGGACATATTATCAGGAGGGGCCAATTCCTGGAGAAAGACATTATATTTGAGAAAGCTGAGGGTTAGCAAAAAGGAGGAAGATGCCCAACGAGATGGATTGACACCATCTTAAGCAGCAATGGGTTCAAGCATAATAATGATTGTGAGGATGACAAAGGACCAGGTGTGTTTTGTTTTGTTGTTCATAGGGTCGTTATGAGTAGGAACCAACTCAGTGGATCTAACACTGACAATAGATAAACCCATATATGTGGGTGCAGGCACATACATTCATTGAAGACACAAACATGGACACTCCTCAGACATAAGCAAGATTAGTTTTCTAGGTCTGAAAGCTTAGGACAGATAGTCTCTTGAGACAATTCAATCAATTGATGTAACATAACTTACAAAAAGCAAGATCTGCAGCTTAGTTAAGTGAATAACATTTGGGGTATTAAAATCCTGTAAGTTGCCATGTGAGACACAACCACTGGTCTCTACTCACTAGGAGCAGACAGTAAGAAAGTAACCAAAAGTTCAGTGAAGAAGGAAATCCACATGGCCTCAACTACCCTGAGACCAGAGAACTAGATGGAGCCCAGCTATCACCACTGATTGTTCTGTCCAGGGCCACAATAGCTCTTTCTGGAAAGAATGGGAGAAAAATATGGTGCATAAAAATTACTAAAAAAGCCAGACAAGCTGAAACAGTACAGAATAGAAGACTCCAAGATATTCTTTAAATTTAGAAGCAAGCATATCACTTGAGATCGCCATTTAGCAAAATAGCAGAGTGACACACAGAATAAAGGATATTACCCATAAGATTAGTGCTCTACTTAGAAGCCATCCATATTAGACAAAAAGGTCAACAATTAATCAAAAGCAAAGATGACAAGATTAAGGAGGCAGGTAAACTAGAATACTGGAAATGGAACCACAAAAGAAAATTAAAGAGAATGTTGACATATTATGATAAATGCAACTAAAGTCATTGAACAATTTGTGAGAAAATTATCAAAAGGGAAGTTCACTTGCTATGTAAAATTTCATCAAAAACTTAATGATTTTTTTTGGGGGGGGGGGTGGTTGTTAAAGAGTAGCTACAGAGGCTACTCATGGGATTTGTTTCCTTAGTTTGGAAGTTCAGAGTCATGGTTTCATGGGACATCCCAGTTAATGGAACTAATAAAGTATTTATGATTCTATTCTACTTCTTGGTTTGTTGCATAGTGAGTGCTTAGGGTCTTAAAAGCTTACAATAAATCATCCAAAGCACAACAAATGGTCTCTATTCTGCAGAAGCAACATAGGAGGAAGGAAAGTAGGATATGAAATGTGTGGTGGCCTCCATGAACAACTGCCTCCTTTGCCATAAAACAAGAACTGGATGGGGCTTGGCGCTTGTTATGAACATTTTGACCCAAGATATTTTAGAAGAATCCTGATGAATAGTGAGAAAATGCTGAACAGAATCAAATTCTCGTGGATTTCAGATTTCTAGAGTCATGGAGACTGAATAAACCACTGAAACTATTGTCCTGAGGTAATTGTTAAACCTCAAATCAAAAATATCCCTGAAGTTCTTCATAAAACCAAACAATAGTTTAGCTTAACTAGTAAAAAAAAAAAAAAAAGTGTCTTGAGCATTATGTTCTTTTGTGAAATAGCCATATGGGATCAAATGGACAAGAGCAACTTGAAAGATTAGATAGGTACCTTACCGGGCACTGAACGAGGCTATGCTAATGGTGGAGGAACAAGTCAGAAAAGAAGAATAATGATAGTTGAACATCTAGAAGAATGAATTCAATGTCTGTCTCTAACATGTACATATTGAATTTGTTGAATTGATATATGTTTTGCTGCAAATATTCTCAATCACCAAAAACAAAACAATTTTTTAAAACGTTATAAGTGAAAGGCCATAGGTGGAATCCTGAACAGCATCCAGAATCTTCAGAGGTGGGAAATTCCACTTGAAAGAACAAGCAGACCATCCTGGAGTGGCTAGAAGAACAGAAGAAAATTCTTGAAAGAAAGACCAGCAGGAAAAATACAAAACAATATAGGCAGACCGACTGATTACTACAAGAACAAGCAAGTTGCTCACCTAGGAGACATCAAGGCAAGTGGTCAGGTCTCCTCAGAACAAACCCCCTTCCAAGACTAAGACTAATGGGAATACACACTCTGGTGACCATGTTCATCACCGATAATGGGTAGTGAGGGAAAAACAGCAATAAAGTTGTGATCTAAGCCCTACAATGTTCAATAGACTCCTGTGAACCTGGGTGGAGACCTGGTTGGCCAGCAGTGTGGCAAGGCCTGGGGACTCTTGGGCCCAGAGTCAGTGATATAGCCACAGAGGACTAGAGTGGAGAGTGAAGTGTCCAGCTGATAAGAGAAGGCATATGCACAAGAACACCCACACTTGCAGATATTACCCACTTGACCTAGCTTCAATGACTGGATGATCAGAGCTCAACTAGAAGAAGAAAGAAGAGGAAAAAAAGAGTAATCTGATACAATTTGATGAACTTGACCTACAACTATGGAAGCAGTAGCTCAAAAGAGGGAACAAATCTTTACAGCAAGTATCATTCCCACCCCCTCTATACACAGAATAGACAGGGATGGGCAACTTGGACACTGGCTACCCAAAATTGGGGGCTTCAAAGGCAAGAAGTGACTGGCTTACAAGCTTTCAAGGGGGAATCTAGATCCAGAGGGCATGGAGGAAGATAGAATCTACACTGAGTAGTATCCAATCTGTCTGGGCTGGGCTGATGATAGGAGATGTGGATAGGTCTCTTGTGATACAATAGTGAATCATTGTTATCAGGACTGACTGTGAGAGTTGGAAATGTAAAGGCAGAAAAAGGAGGGGGTGGTTCACTTTGCAGTCTAGGAGCCAACGTCCCTGGGACCATCAAGGGAGAAGGGAGGAGTGCAGGACCCTACCCAGAGAAGCAGTGACACCAGAGATGGAGGCAGAGACAATGACGTGGAGAGATGGAGCAGCTGGGGACTCTAGACCCAGAGAGGGAGAGGGGCTCTGTGCTGACAACCGGGGGGCAGGCTTGCAGGGTATACCCTGAGGTTGGTTGATGATGCATGGAGAGGATTGTAACCATGGCAACAAAATGATATACGGTAGGAAGAATGTATAACTAATGTTCTCCCATGTAAACTATCACATAATTCAAAATAAAACATTTAAAATAAGTTATTAGTGATTCACAAACCCCAAAAAAGATAAAAATGCAATTTTGTGACACAATCTACTTATAATTTGGAAACTGCTGGTTCAGCCTTGTCAGAGCCTAAGTGAAGTGGGAACCCATTTCCAATAGTGTGCTGAAAGAGAAAAAAATGGTACTTGGGAAATGCCCCTTCAGAGTAAATAATGGAAACAGTAATTCCACACCTAATTTATTTAATCATAAATTTCCTCAGTTGCCCACTCTCATAGCAAACAAACAGATGGCAGTCATTGCATTCAAACAATACATAAAGGTTGCAAAGCTGAATCATAACGCTTCAAAAAAGAATAGATTATAAAAATTACAATCAAGTATCATTCTGAGCAATATTTTATTTGAAAATCAAAAGATGTTGTGACACAGGCAACATGAAACCAATCCCAGTTATGGATAAGAATCAAAGTAAGAATTAAAGACAGCCACAAGAGTATATGGAGCAAAGATCTTGTGATTTTTTTTAAAAAAAGGAATTGCTCTTCTTCATCTAAAGGAGAATGGGAAGAAAGACGTTAATGACATTTTCAAATATTAAAAAAACAGGTATTAGTTGGTGCGATTTTGGTACAAAGGGTAAATGCAATGGATCTTCTAAAAAGGATTTCTTTCATAAAGCCTAGAAATCCTGCATATGGAATTATTAACTATCTCATAAGGCATTGTTGCAGTTGTAGTTTATCCTAGGATATTGGTAAATAGCACATATTTCCACTGCATTTCCCAGAAAGTTGCAGATTCTGGGTAAACAAATTTTAGCCAAAGGGGATAGTCTATCCTATTACTGTTCTACGCTCAACTATTCTTGTGCACTGGGGACTGTGACTCAAGTTCAACTTATGTTCCAAAGTGAAATATAGTTGTTGCTTTCAATGAAGTCTCTGGTACATTGTAATCGGCTCAAAATTCAGTCTCAGTAACAGGAAAGTCTTGGCCGAAACTATCAAAGAAAATGAAATACAGCAGAAGTCAGTCCCTTTGGGTCAACCTATAGGGCAACTGTTTGGGAAGTGTATTTAATGACAGAGATGGAGTACATCAGTGACATGTGCTCTGTCCAGGTTTACTGAGAGATAACCAGAGGTCAGTGAGTCTGCACAACATATTCCCTGTCCTTGAACTTGTTAAGTAGAAGGGGTGACAAGGAAATCTTTTTCATACCTGGTGTCAGGTATATGCAACCACAATCCCATCTTTAAAAGATACAATTCAGATGAAACAAACAAATGATATTATCTTCATGATTTCTGTTCAGTTAACAGTTGGTATGATTAGTTTTATCTAGAGACGGACTTAGTGACATCTTCTGGGAGACAGGGAAGGAAAGAGAAATCAAAATACTGTTGCATAATTGTCCATTCATTCAGCAAATACTTACTGTAGAGGTTGATCACATTTCCAAAATGCCTACCATATACCAGGCTCTGTCTTAAGGTGTTTTCAGAGCATCTGCTTCTGACTTATTTCAATCCCTGCAGTAGAATGGCATCCCTTGTAGGCTTTTCTAGTCCTGGTGTAGCACTCGAGGATAAGCACTCAACCACAAGGTCAGTGGTTCAAACTCCCCAGCCTTCCCTCGGAAACACTATACAGAGTCGCTATGATTTGGAACCAACTTGATGCCATTTAACAACAACCTTTGTTGGAGCAGATTGCCATGGAGCTACTGTGTGGGCTTCAACAGCCAACCTTTTGTATAATAGCTGAATGATTAATTGTTGTGTCACTAGGTCCCTAGTCTTTAAAAGTGGATGGTGGTTATGGTTATGTGCTTGGGGTCGGTTCCAACTCATAGTGACCTTGTACAGGGTTTCCTAGGCTGTAAATCTTTATGGGAGCAGAAAGCCTCATCTTTCTCCTGTGGAACAGCTGGTAGTTTTGAACTGCTGACCTTGCAGTTCACAGCCCGATTCATAACCACTACACTACCAGAGCTCATTCAGTGGGGACATGTATATTCCCAAATTCTGCCTATATCCCTTGTTTATTTACAAAGGATAACTCTAAGGCAACTGAGTCTTGAGTAAAGGATAAATCAGAAAGGCAGCTTTGGCAAGTGCTATTGAGGCCACATGTGGGAACAGAGTAAAGCTGTAAGTAGGAAGTGACTCACAACTTCAGAAGCCAAAAGATAAGGAGCAGAGCAGGAAGTGCAAGGGGAAGCTGGGTCACAAACTGTGAGCAGGGAGAAAACCAGTGGCCTTTTTAATGTGATGTTGGCATGAGAGGTAGTGGGCTAAAGAAGCAATTAGATTATTGTGACATTCATCTCTAGGACTTCAGATTGGCAAATGTATTCCCCAAGAATCTTCACATTATTTTAACCTGATTATTGTTTCTGTTAGTTGCCATCAAGCTGGCTTGGAAACATGGCAACCTTATATATAACAGAATGAATTGCTGTCCATCACTGTACCCTATCAAAACCTTATGGAACGCAATCATAATAATCATGATAGCTCCTATTTCTATTTTTGCAGATATAGATTTGTTATAAATGTTTTTTCTAAGAACTGAAAACACCACTTTGCAAAGAATGTGTATCTTCAAAATAACCACAGGCTCTACAGCAAAGAAGAAACCTACCATGTGGTAAAAAGATACGGTTATCTTATGCACTTGTAACTGATTTTGTTATCTAGTGCTTCTGTGGCACTGTAGGATAAGCTCTGGACCACAAGGTAGGTTTGAACTACAAGGTCAGCAGTTCAAACTCACCAGATGCTCCTCAGAAACCCTATATAGGCTCGCAATGAGTCGGAAATGACCGTTAACGGCACTTAACAACAACACGCATTGCTGTGATAGTAAAGTTTGTGGCTTTAACAAACAGAAATTTGTTCTCTCCCAGTTTAGGAAGCAAGATGTTTGAATTCAGGTTATCAGCTCTAGAGGAAGTCTGTCTCTTTCAGTTATGAAGGTTATGGAGATATTTTCAGCATCTGTGGATCCAGTGTTCCTCGGAGCTCTCTATGCAGATTGAAAGGAGATGAGGCCTTCCTCCTTAGCTGACTGAGACAGAAAGCCTGCCCTGATTTCAGATGTCTAGCCTCTTAAATTGTGAGAAAATAAATTTTTGTTTGCTTAATGTATCCACTTGTGGTATTTCAGGTTAGCAGCACTGGATAATTGAGACCATAGCTTTAAGAGTTCAGGAGTTTTATGTCAAAGTTCATTTCACTAGGGTATTGTTAATTCCACTTTTTTTCTAAACACTTCTGTACAACACACAATTCAGGATTTAAAGTATAAAAACAGTTTGACTCACATTAAGATAACAGGGATATGGGTTATATTCCAACAGGTAGACTATAGAACATAGATAGTCATTATGTCCTGTGGAATTTTACACTGAGTCAGAGTCTTAAGGCATGTTTTTTCTTTGATGTTCCACCTGGCTTCTCTCTTCTCATTCCATATAGAATCTTACTGTGTAACTCTCTTAGACTCTAAAAAAAACATATTTTAAAATAAATTGTTCAAATACTCAGTTGTTGACCAAAAGGTTGGGATTTGACCAGTACTTCAGAAGCAAGGCTTGAGTCTCTACTTTGAAAATGTAAGCATGTAACACAGTTCTGCTCTGCTATCCATGAAGTCATCATGAGTTCTAGTTGACTGAATGGTAACTGATTTATTTGGTTGTCCAAAAAGCTCACTGATTTAAGACTCTGAGTCTTGGTGTGGCATTGTAGGATAAGCACTAGATGGCAAGGTTGGGTTGAACTGCAAGGTCAGCAGTTCAAGCTCACCAACTGCTCCTCAGAAGCCCTATACAGGGTCGCTATGAGTCAGGACTGACTCGATGGTACTTAATAACAGTACCAACAAGCCAATTATACGGGAGCATGGTGGCTCTGTAGGACAACCACTGAAAGAACCACAAGGTCTGCAGTTTGAGCCCACCAGCTGCTCCATGGGAGAAAGATGAAGCTTTCTGCTCCTGTAAAGATTTACTCAGAAACTCTATATATGGTCACTGTAAGTTGGAACTCATTAACAACATGCCAGTAATAATAGTAATGAATATATGTGTATTTGCCTATACTGTTTGTTGACCATTTATTTGTACCAGGCACTGTGCTAAGCATTTGAAATACACTATTTCATTTAATCTTAATAATATCATTTATCAATATATAAAATTTCTCTCAATTATACAAA
>NW_006408558.1:1882245-1883198 GCF_000296735.1 Chrysochloris asiatica
GGATGTTCTCATTTACTAAGGTTTAGCTAGCTGATTTTTCTCTGGTCAGTTAATATTCTTCATTCTGATATCCAGTGAAACTGTTTCAGCCCTAATAGAATTATCCTGCTTTCCAATATCCAGAGAGGGAGCTTATCCCAGTATCCCTGACAGTCTTGTGCATATGGCTGCAACTTCCCTTGGAAGACAATGACATTTGGTTTCAGGTAAGACACCTGGCCATCAATCCTTGTTTGTTAAAAACATCACATTTGGAACAAACCTGGAATAGGCTCATAATGGGTCTTCAACTTAGCAGATAATACCCAACTTTAAATGAGCATCTGTTTCTGAAATGGATTTTCTTTTCAGAGACTATTTTTCATTTATTGTATAGTATAAATTTTGGAGAGCAATTTCTTTGCTCTAAATAGGAATGTCTCAACCCTATACAAATAATTTTCTCTACAAGGAGCTCTGGTAGTGTAGTGGTTCTGAGTTGGGCTGCTAACCTCAAGGTCAGCAGTTCGAAACTACCAGTTATTCTGCAGGAGAAAGATGAGGCTGTCTGCTCCCGTAAAGATTTGTAGCCTCAGAAACCCTGTGCAGTGTCACTATGTGTTGGAACCAACTCCACGGTACTTAACAACAACAACAAAAATCACTGAAGGTGGCCTAGTGACACAGTGATTAAGCACTCAGCTGCAACCAGAAGGCCAGAGGTTTGAAGCCAATGGAAGTTCTGTGGGGGAAAGATGTAGCTGTAAAGATTGTTGTGATTAGGTGTCATTCATTTCAGGCTCATAGCAATTATAGAAAATAGAATGAAACATTGTCTAGTCTTGTGCCTTCCTTATAATCATTATAATATGTAACAGTTAAGGTTCTGTGGCAACTTGATTAGGCCAGGATTTCTAGAGGTTTAGCAGCTGAGATGTGCTTATTCCCATCATGATGAAACCTAATACAAGCAT
>NW_006408558.1:1883835-1885346 GCF_000296735.1 Chrysochloris asiatica
ATACAGGGTCGCTATGACTCAGAACTGACTTGACGGTACTTCACAACAAGAACATATATATGTATAGATATTTTACTGGTTTTGCTTCTCTAGAAAGCTTGGCCTATGACATGTGATACCATAAGAGTGAGATTCTAGAGAAACAAAATCTTAGGGATGAGTTTTCTAAGTTGGTACTTAAGTCTGACTAATTTTAAAGGCACTGATATAGAATCTAGGTATGTCTGACCCCCATTTTATAGGAATTGGCCTTGGGCTGTTTTTGAGTTTGGTCTTCTTTCTCTCTTGTGGAGTCAGAGGAAGTCAGGCATGGTCCCCACTTGCTTTAATCAATTGGTGTTGTGGGCAGGATTCATTGCAGACTTGTGGAAACAAGAGGTTTTACAACAGAAAGCATGAAGGGGCATGGGATAAAGTGTTTAAGCTGAAGGGAGAGCAGCTTCAGGAGTTGCCTGGAGCCAATGTCAGGCTGGATAAAATAGATAGCTGATCTGTAGCCAGGGCCCACTGAAATCCACCCTGTCAGAGGTCCAATTCTATACGCATATGCTAACGTAGAGGAAAAAATGGTACTTCAGTGTTTTTTAGAAGGTTTATGTGTTTGACTGCTTTATGGATATTGTTTTCTCCTGCCTATTGTAAAATAGACATATGTATGATGGGAATGTTGGGAATTGTGCTTACAGAGAGCTTGTAAACCTTTCTTCAGTTTATACTTGAATTGAATTGTTAAAAGGGGAGAGAGAATTTGCCTTGAAAAAATAGGGTTCTTTGTTTAAGCCTTTGTAGAGTATGGGTGGGGCCTTAGGTGAAATCCTGAGCTCCACTCAGAATCTTCAGAGTTGGTACATTTGCATTTTAAAAGACATGCAGATCACCCAGAATTGGTAGAAGAATAAGAGATTCCTGATTGAAAGAAAGCAAGAGAAAAAATGGGGCTAGTTTGGCATTTTTGAGTTTTGGAGACACAAAGGTAAGGAAAGTTAGCCCGTCAGAGAAAACGCCCTTCTAGGACTGAAAGTTAAAGGGAACCAGTGAGCCATATTCTCGTTGGTGACCACCTGGGTCTACTTATGAGTAGAATTATGGAAAATGCAGCAATGAAGACACAGACTGAGTTGGAACATGTTCTCCTGGCACCTGTTGACCTTGACACGAGAGGAGACACAAGGCTGACTAGTCTAATGTTTAGGGAGTTGTGTGAACTGACCTTGCCCCCAGGGACTAGGGCTGAGAATGCAGGGAGGTGTGTGAACTGACCTTGCCCCCAGGGACTAGGGCTGAGAGTGCAGGGAGGTGTGTGAACTGCAAAACTTACAGCTGGTACCCAGCAGACATAGTTTGGATGGTGAGGACTGAGCTGTCCAGCACCTGGCAAGATGATGATAAAGATGTTTGAAATTGTGAGCAAGTGTCATTTGCTGCAATTTGTCAGACTGGATTTTTGCTTATGAATGCAGTTGCTCAAAATTACAACCTGAATGGAAGATTCTTCAGATCAAAGAGCATTC
>NW_006408558.1:1885733-1906895 GCF_000296735.1 Chrysochloris asiatica
TAAAGATTTGCCACCTCGGAAACCCTGTGTAGGGTCACTATGAATCAGAACCGATTCCATGGTACTTAACAACAACATATATATACACACACATATATGTATATGTACATATTTATGCACATAAGTATATATATACATATGTTTCACTGGTTTTGTTTCTTTAGAAAAGCTGGCTTAAGACACTGTATTTGAAGCCCTTTGTGGCAGCCACTATATCAATCCATTTCATTGATCTCTGCTTTAAGAAGCACAATGTCCCTCTTCTGATGACATGCCTAAAGTAAGCAAGATATAATCTTGCCATTCTCATCACTGAAGAAGCATTCTGGTTGTACTTCTTCTAAGACAGATTTGTTCTTTCTCTGACAGTCCATGGTGTATATTCAATATTTATGCACAATAACATAATTAAAATGCATCAGTTCTTGAAGAATGTGAAAATCATTGAACAATATTAATATCACATACAATGAAATTTTACCTAATATAATTCAAAACACTTGTAGTAGTACATCCACAGACAGCTTCCAGATATCCAAGACAGATTCCGAAGAAGATGTGGAACTAGGGATATCATTGTTGACAGAAGATGGACCCTTGGCTAAAAACAGAGAATACCAGAAATACGTTTACTTATGCTTTATTTACTATGCAAATACATATGACTGTGTGAATTAATACAAACTATGGCTGAAGTGAAGAATACCTGACGTATTTACTGATGAGATCAAAGACTACAGTCTTCAGTGTGAATTGAACCTTAATGTAAAGAAAACAAAAATCCTCACAGCTGGACCAATAAATGACATCATGAGAAATGGAGCAAAGATTGAAGTGGTCAATACTTCATTTTGTTTGGCTCCACAATCAACCCTCATGGAAACAGCAGTTAAGAAATTAAGCAATATACTGCATTAGGCAAATTTACTGCAAAGGTCCTCTTTAAAGTGTTTAAGAACAAAGATGTCAGTTTAAGGATTAAAGTTTGCCTTACTTGAGATATGATATTTTCAAACACCTCATGCACATGTAAAAGTTGAACAATAAGGAAGATGTTAGAAGAATTGATATATTTGAATTACGGTATTGGTGAAGAATATTGAAAGTACTATAGACTGCCAGAAGACCAAACACATCTGTGTTGGACTAAGTGTAGTCAGATTGCTCCTTAGAAAGTGAAACTGTGTCTCTAGTTCTTTGGACATATTCTCAGGAGGGATTAGTCCCTGGAGAAGGATATCATACTTGGAAAAGTGGAGGATCAAGGAAGAAGTGGAAGATCCCCAACAAGATGGATTGGCCAAGTGGTAATGGGCTCAAACTTCACAACTGTGAAGATGGTACAGGACCAGAGAGTGATTTGTTCTGTTGTGCATAGGGTTGCTATGAGTCCAAACCAACTCAAAGGCACCAAATAACAACAACAATTCTTCTTTTCATTACTCAGCTCTCTCATGCAAATGAGTCATTTGAAAATATCATAGCTTAGGTTACACCCAAGCCCTCAAAGTGACATCTTTGCTTTTCAACACTTAAAGAGTTTTTTTGCAGCAGATTTGGCCAATGCAGTTAGCTTATTGAGTTATACATCGGGATAATAACCTCAAGGTCAGTAGTTTGAATCTACCAGCTGCTCTGAAGGAGAAAGAAGAGAATTTCTTTCTTGGAAACTCTATACAGGATCACTCTTAGGTGGAACCAACTTGACAGCACATAGGAGCAGCAGCAGCTTCCATGGGAACTGATTGTTGATCCAAGAAGAATAAAATCCTTGACAAGTTCAATTTCTTGGTCATTTATCCTATGTAGTTTATTGGATATGTTGCAAGAATTTTCATTTTCTTTATGTTCAGGTGTACGTATCAAATGAAAATTATTAATTATATTATTAGAAACTCATTATTGAATCTCTGTTAGATTAAATTAAATTACCATGGTGGATACTAATGAAGTCTTGGAAAGACAATACATTATAGAACATTATTTATAAAATCTGTACTGATCAGAATTATGCTTATCCATAGAAAAATGGGTGGTAAAGAGGATGAAGCTCTTCTAGGAAAATGGACAGTAATGAAAAGCTCAGATGCAAAGAAAACAATCAGATATATTAAAAAACAGAAGTGATTTTGTGTTTTCAAATATAGGACGTGAAGTCCATGGGTACTGTAAATGGTTAACACACTTGGCTACCAACCAAAATATGGAAGGTTCAAGTCTACCCAGAAATGCCTTGGAAGAAAGGCCTGGATATCTATTTATTGGACAATGAATAAAGAAGACTGTAGAAGAATTGATGCATTTGAGTTAAGGTGTTGGAGGAGAACATTAAAAATACCACGGACCGCCAAAAGAATAAAGAACTATGTGTTGTAAGAAGTATAGCCAGAATGCTTGTTAAAATCCACGATGGCCACACGTTGTCTCATACTTCAGACATAGCATTGTGAGGGACTAGTTCCTGGAGAAGGGCTTCATCCTTGGTAAAGTGGAGGGTTAATGAGATTGATTGCCACAATGGCAGCAGCAACAGGCTTAAGTGTAGCAACTATCGTGAGATTGGCACCGCACCAGGCAGTGCATCATTCTGTTGTGCATAAAAGGTCACTATGAGTCAGTACTGACTTGATATCACCTAACAACAACAACTTTCTTCTCAAAGAAATCAGAAATTGAAAACCCATGGAGCACAGTTCTCTTCTGTAACCATGAGTTAGAATGGACTCCACAGCACCAGTTTAATGAGAAACTAAATATTCAAGTGTAAAATCTTTGCAAATCTATGTCCATAGAAATAAACGTCCCAAATTCTTAGGTAAATATCCAAATAACATCAATTGCCAATAAATTTCTCTCGATTTTAACCGTTAAGTATATTGAAATTCCAAAATCTTCCAGTTGAAGTTGAGACTAATTGGAAATTGTTTGATTTTGTTTTCTTTTCATCATCAGCTAGGGAGCAGCAGAACTTCTATAGGTCAGATACCTGAATAGAATTGAAGGATTTCAACAACTTCAACCTGTGTTGTTATCTCACTTGGAAAGGATGTACTTCTTGTCAGTGTCGCTGAGTTTGGATACTCTATTCAAGTCTCTTGCATGTTTCTATTTGTAAAAAGTCTTGGAGTCACTGTAGAATAAGCACTGGATTGTAGGACAACCTACCAACTGCTACTTGGCACTCTATATAGGGAAGCAACTGACTTGACAGCACTTAACAACAGAGACAATATAGTTTTCATTATAGGAAACTAACGAGCATGCTAATATCAAGCCACATCCTGAAAATGAAGAGAGCAAGCCCATCTGTGGGTGTGATGGCAGTTACACCAAGAAAAAGGAAAGTTCCAAATACTCCCATATACTGTTGTTGCTGTTCCAAGTCATAGAGATCCACCAACCTTGTGGTTCAAACTGACTTTGTGGTCCTGCGCTTATCTACAGCACCACACCAGGACCATGTGATCCTTACTTAAGACTGAACAAAGGAGGAACCTGTGCTTCAGGATCATCAGGCTACTGATCATTCTAACCTAGGTGACCAGCACTCAAGACTTATAAGATAATTACAGTACAATTACCTTGCCATGGAATTCATTATGGTACTATTTAGATACCCAATCTGGAAGGGAAGACATCTCTCTTAAAGGGTAACATTAGAATAAGTCTGCTATCTCAGAGAGTTCAAAATCTGTAGTGGCAAGCCCATTGTTCAGGGTTTATTTCCAACTAGTACATTCAGAATTTCTTTATTTGTCAGTTCTTCTTGGAATACTGAATTATTGGTGTCTTGGTGCTGCATTGAGTGTAGCATAAATGTGGTCAAAATTGCTCCCCTGCCCTTTCCCATTTTTATAATTAGCAAGCAGTTTTGCTCCAGTTCTATCATAGCTTCTTGCAGCCACTGATTCTTGCGATATAATTGCTTTGTGCCTCCAAGGCAGTTTCCCCATCCTCCAACTGGAAAACCATCCTCAGCAAATTACTAAAAAGAAACTGCTGCTGAGGTCTATGAAATTTGTGTCCCTGGAGACCTAGTAAGTACCAATAACTCCGCTATGTGCTCTTTAAGGCACTATATTTACAAATTTGTTTAATGCTTTAGGATTTGAGAAGGATAATTTTTTGTGTGAGCATGTGTTTTTGTGGTGGGTTTTTTTTTAAAAAATGCATCCTTTTATGCAATAGTGAGATATGTCCACAAATAATCTCTTTCTCTTTGCACTTTCTTTGTTCCCTTGATATAAACTAAGCTGAATTTTATTTTAGACAGCTGAGTCTGCTTCTTGACAGCATGTAGGACTAGCATGGTTTTCTATGTCTGACTGTATCTTTATGCTTTCATTTCTCTTTGTCTTCTAGTCCAGAAAGTTCTTTTACTAACATTTCTGAACACTGTTTTATATAATGCTTCAGAGTGACAGATTTCAAATAAATTCATTGCTCATGTGGTTTATATGATAGCACAATATCCATTATTCTCACCTTATTTATTTACAGAACTCCAGTTTTGCTAAAATCCTTTCCCCTTAAATTTGCTTACAAAAAAGTCTGGCCATGAGACCTAGTTTTGACTAAAGACCTGTTGTTGTTAAATGCTGTCTAGTCATTTCTAACTCACAGGGACCCTCAAAGGAGCAGCTGGTGAATTTGAACCGCTGACCTCAAAGTTCACACCAACCTTGCGGTCCAGTGCTTATCCACACCAGGACGCCTAATAATACATATGTGGGTATTTTAGGTTAAACGTTCAAAGGGATTTTTTAAAAAGATCATGTCATTGTCCTTTGCTCATCTCTCTCATTTTGTCCTTCCTGGAATATTTATTTCATTTCTACGTGTATAGCAGTCATTTTGTCCAACATTTTATATAAACCAACATAAAAGAACCACCATATATGAGGAAACATCAAAAAGTTCATGGAAATTTTCCATTATCATTTCATTCCATTTTTCCATGAATATTTTGAAGCCCCATCATAGACCCAACATCTTTAAATAGAGTAACCTTTAGTCTAATATCCAAACCAGATTGGACTCAATATATCATTGATCTTCATACTCACCTTTAAACCTATGACTCCTTTTCCCTTTATGCTATAATCCTGATTGTATGTATTTCTAGGATCAGAACTGACTCAACGGCACTTCACAACAACATCAGTCAACTATACCAATAGCTACACCCCATACCATGTGATGTTTGAAGATCACAAATTAATTCCTTACATTTTATGCTGATCTTGCCAATCGTTATAAATGTTATGTGACTACATGAAGCACTTCTGCAGCAGTTTTCTCCTGATAGCTCTTTTTTTGGTTTACTTCCTGTATTTGAGTTTCCTCTAAAGAGCCACGGACTGTCAAAAGAACAAAGAAACCTGTGTTGGAAGTACAGCCACAATGCTCCTTAGAAACCAGGATGGCCAGACTTCTTCTCCCATACTTTGGACATATTATTAGGAAAGACCAGTCCCTGGAGAAGGACATCATGCTTGGTAAAGTGGAGGGTCAATGAAAAAGAGGAAGACCCTCAATGAGATGGATTGGCACAGTGGCAGCAGCAATGGGCTAAAGCATAGCAATGATTAGGAGATTGGAACAGGACTTGGCAATGTTTTGTTCTGTTGTGCATAAGGTGGTATCGATTCAACAGCACCTAACAACAATTACTAAAGAGCCATACTGATGATTTTTTACTGCTTTCTCTTGAAATACATTTTCAGGTGTCTAGTATCAATTCTGGAGTCCTGGTGTGGCACTGTGGGCTAATGCATCAGACAGCAAAATCACTTGAACTGCAAGGTCAGTGGTTCAAGCTCACCAGCTGCTCCTTGGAAACCCTATACAGGGTCTCTATGGGTCAGAATCAACTCGATGGCACTTAACAACAACAAGTATCAATTCTAGATTTAATAACAAATAATCAGTTCACTCTTTTCTAATAGTCTCTTTAAAAGATCATTAAATCTGCATTTTTTTTTAAAGTTTTTTTTTCCCTCCCATCTCAACCTTCAGTGCATCATTTTCTCCTACATATCTGAAAATCTTTCAAAATCACAACCTGTTTCTCTGTGGACATAGTTCTTTCTCCCCCTTATTCTGTCTGTCTAGTTTTATTATTATTGTTATTTT
Source organism: Chrysochloris asiatica (assembly GCF_000296735.1). NCBI lineage: Eukaryota > Metazoa > Chordata > Mammalia > Afrosoricida > Chrysochloridae > Chrysochloris > Chrysochloris asiatica. The sequence goes on from NW_006408558.1 coordinate 1,891,869, forward strand.
ATTCTCCCACTGCCATTGTGTTGATAGGAAGACAAAAGCATAACTTTCAAACTTCATCAATTTCCCTTTGATTTCCTCATTCCTATAAGCAGGAGAGGGAAAGCATTTTAAGTTGTCTTTGTCCTTTGGATTTGAAACAATTTATTGAAATAATCAAATTGCTCAGAGAGGAATTTTGGTATATCTATGTCATCTCATTTGTTCTAGATCATGTCTTCAGTCTGGTCAACTCATTAACTGAGTGTTCTTAGAGTTATCAGCCTCCACTACATGAGCCAGAATGGAAAGAGAGCCAATGGATTCCAAATAAAGCTGCTCCTTCATTGCAAAAATATGTAAATTGTGATATTCTGAAGCAGAGTGTGAGGGCTAGCTGTCTCTAACTCTCATTCTTGTATAAAGAACTAAGATATGCATGGGGTCTCAGGGGCCAAGGTGAACAATGCACTGTAACTAGGAGTTTATGCATGCAAAGATAACATCTGCTTCTTCTGACAGAAAAATAGAAAGGAAGGAAGAAGACAAAGAAATTGTTTGTAAGAGATAAAATGCTATGAGATATGTGATACATGTCTTGACGGAGTTCAGAACGTTGTGGTAGTTGTTTTTGAGAAAGTCATAGTTCTAGAGGAAAGCCATTGAGACAGGAGGACACTATGGACTACTGGGTTGATAACAGAACCAGAGCTGAGAACACTGGTGACCCAATACTGAACTTTCTTTTTAGATGTCGATCAAGAATGTCAGGGGTGTGAGGTCTGGATCCAGATGACCTTATATGCACCATTAGTAGATATAACTTTTGTTCCAGAGACTATGCCAAATTGTGAGAAATAAATTGAAAACAGGGACGTGAATGCCTGTTTTGTGGTACAATACACTTCCAGAATTATTGGAAATATGTCTAAATTTTTGTTAGTCAACACACACACATACACATGCAAAATCAATTTCAGATGAAGGTAAGACATGACCCAATTGTTAAGTTTTATGGTGGATGGTAGTGGTAGTTATGTGCCGTGGAGTCAGTTCCAACTCATAGCAACTCAGGGTTTCTGAGGCTATAAATCTTTACAGGAGCAGAAAGTCTCATCTTTCTCCTGTGGAGCTGCTGGTAGAATCGAACTACTGACCTTAGTATTAGCAGCCCAGCTCATAATCCACTACGCTACCATAGGTAATTTGTAATATAGGCACTTGATAAATAACAGAAGTGAACAATGCAAAAGAGCATTATATTTTTAATTTACCCATGAGATTATGTTGTCAACTGGCCTAGAATATACAATCAAACTATGCAAAGTGGTTCTTTGCATGAGTAGTAGAAATTCTGCTTTCCTTTTGCACAAAATTTATTTCAATGTATTTTTACCATTAGAACTAGTAATGTAAAAGTGTGAGAGGCAGCATGACAGTCCCATTTTAAAACTGTTAAAGAAGTCAGCTTGCTTCAAATGTATCTTGTAACGGATGAAATACTACTATCAAACGAAAAGACCAATGAATGTGCAAAGCCAGTGCTACTGAAAAGCCATTATCTTGCTGTAATCATTTCTTCATTTAAACCCTTTAGTTTAATAATGGAGCGTACTGGGAGCATAATGAGGTAAAAAGCTATCAAGTGAGTGTTGTTGTGAATGCTTAGATTGAATAATTGTTCACTTTTCAACATGGGCTAGCTATAACCATAGGCAAAGACTGCATTATGACAAACATTTACATTTTGAAACAATCTGTCAGTAAATAACAGCCAGGGTTGCCTACAATGACTCTGCCTAGGATGGTGATTTTTGGACCCACATGCAATATAGTGTCAGGAAGCAGAGTTCATTTTTTAAAAATAAAATCCTACAAAAATCCTGGTATAGTGACAGAAATGAAAGGAAAATGGCCATGACTGATATATTAGGTCAGGGAATAGAATTCTCCTACTTTGTTCTCCCTTTGCCAACACAAGGTGGTAACCCAGGAAGTTTTGCATGATAGCAGGACTCTAAGGAAAAAGCTTGCTGATATGTGGCACTGTATGATAAGCCCTGGAATGTTTGCCACAAGGTTGGCAGGTTAAACCCACCAGCTGCTCCTCAGAAACCCTATACAGGGTCACTATGAGTCAGAACTGGCTCAACTGCCTTTATCAACATCCATAGGCTGGCAATTTGGATGATTCTTGGTATCTAAAACCTGCATCACAGTAGAAATACCATTTGGCATGATATGTTAGAGAGGAGAGAATCATGAAACGTATGCATTTAGTCATCTTGGAACTCTTATTCCACTAGCTACATTAAACAGGAGCCTGCTGAAAGCATTCCTGATAGATAGTAATCAGGTTTCTAAGAGAATAGTGCTCCTCCCTAGAATTCTTTGGTTCAAGTTCTCATTATCATTCATGAGGAAGAATTCTGGTTACACATCTGTTTATCCATTTTATACATTATTCCCAGAGCATACATTCTTGACCTTACCACTGAGAACCGTTTGACATCTGATGCTGACCTGGTACTATCCACTAGCTCACAGTGTTCATAGTAACAGATCCAGCATCCCCGGCTAGACCGTGATGTTCAACTCTTAAGTGTATGCCACTTCACAAAACATCAATTTCAGACAAGGCTGTTCTTAATAAGCATCAAGGTCAAATCAAGATCACTCCAAAATTGTATGTGAATAAGCACAAAGGAATATGAACATTGTTCAGACCACAAATATGACCAAGCATCCCCATATCTTGGCTAAGCCCCATATCTGTTGTTCCTTTAGATATTATAAGTCTATCCTTTCTCTTATCTTCTCTTTCTAGATCATATTTTGTAAAGATGACCAATTTTACCCCACTTCCTGACAACATTCAATCCAGAGAAAACCCCCATTTCCACAAATAGTCTTCAAATTACCAAAGCCCAAATCCTACAATAAGTTCTAATACTCTCTCTCTGAAACACCCTGCAGTTCCTTGGTGCAACAAGCAACAAATTAATATTGTGGTTCTGGTAGTCTGCTAGGAGATCTGCTGGACATTCCTTCTTAGTTCATAAACTTTCTCAAAAGTCGATGTTACCCATGGACTAACAGTCTGTCTGGATATTTGCCATGATTTTAAAAGCCTTCCTTGATTTCTTTCTGAACCTCACATCGTACCTCAGCTCTACTACTATGTTTTTGGGAAAATTTATCGATAATTAACAGGTGCTATATGGTATTTTCAATAACCTCATAAGCATGCGAAATCTGGACAGTGAATAAGGAAGACCTTAGAAGAACTGATGCTTTTGAGATATGGTGTTGGAGGAGAATATTGAAAGTGCCCTGGGCTGCCAAAAGAACCAACAGTTCTGTGTTGGAAGAAGTACAGCTAGAATGCTTCTTGGAGGCCAAGATGGCCAAACTTCGTCTATTAGACTTCAGACTTATTGTCAGGAGGGACCAGTCACTGGAGAAGGATATCATGTTTGGTAGGATGGAGGGTCAGGAAAAAAGAGGAAGACACCAGTGAGATGGATTGGCAAAGTGGCAGCATCAATGAGCTCATATGTAGCAATGATTGTGAGGTTGGCCCAGGACTGGGCAGTATTTCGTTCTGTTATGTGCAGGGTTGCTATGAGTTGTTACCAACTCGATGGCACCTAACAACAAAACAACAACAAGATAACTTATCTAAATTGTCTCATTCAGATACTAGGGCAATTCAAAAAGATAATGTAAAATGATTTCGACTCTGAACTTAGCAAACTTATGAACAGAGAGGTTAACTATCTCTTGAACATTTACATGAGAAGAAATAAAAGAGCCCAGATTTATATTAAAGTCTGTTTACTAGGACTGTGGTCTTTCCATCACATTATGTAAATAGCAGACTGCTTGATATTATTTATATATGCCTGGTACTTTGTAGTTCATGCGATTTTGCTGGTACTTCCATTCATTTGTATTTACTACCCTTCCGAGTATAGCTCAAAATACTGCCTTTTCCATTACAGTTTCCTTGAAGATTCATTCATTAATTTGTTTATTTACTTTAGCAACTTTCATTGGTTTTGCCTTATATTTACATTAGGATGAAAGTTCCATGAAAAAGACATCCTCTGGGCACAACAGTGAAGCACAGGACTGCTACTGAAAGGGTGCTGGTTCCAACCTGCCTGGCAACTCTGTTGGAAAAAAGACCAGGCAATCTGCTCCCACAGAAATTATAGCCTAGAAAACACTATGAGGAGGCACTTTTACTTTATCACATGGAGTCAGTCACTATGAGTCAAAATCAACTGGATAGCACTTAAAGCTACAGTGCCCTGATTTGGAATTCACACCTTCAGAAAAATGAATTGCAGTTCTTTAAAGTTTCATAAAAGCAGACCATAGCCTTTGATATGGGCTGCACTTCACTGTAAAGAAAACAAAAGGCGGGGCTTGATGACAGATAGGTAGTGAAGTTAGCCATCAGCAATACCACAGAATACCAGGTGAAGAGGGTTCAGGGCAGAGCTTCAAAACTCTGAACCATATATCTAGGAATATTTGAAGGCTTATAGCTAGTGGAACTTGTAGTGGGAGTAAGAAATCATGTCTTTTTAAATCTGCCGGGCTAGGCGGCCCGGAGCTGACAACTTGGGCAAAACCAAATGGCAAGACCAAGTAGGGGAACAGACCCATCACAGAATAATGCCACTGGAGCCTCAGACCAAAGGTAGACAATATATTTTGTCGATTTTGCTTTGTTCCTTTTTTTCTTTTTCTTTTCTTTTTGTTATCTGTTCATTGCCCCTGCCCCCACTGTTTGTGCACCTCCATTCTAGTGACTAGAGGGGGAGCCTGAGTGAGTGGACACCCCCCACCCACCACTGGTGGGTTCTTCTGCCATGCATGCCCACAGATACTCAGCCCGAGAGCTGGCCCTGAACTGTTTTTCAATAGGGAAAAGGTCAGAATGGGGGAAGGGGGTGAGTGTGGACAGGGAGAAAGAGTTTTAAAACAAAACAGGCCAAAAATTAAATTAAATCCTGAGATACGCCATAACAACCAACAGTGGCATCATGAAATTTATCATGAGGCTTTGAAAGCAAGAAGTTGAAAGAGGACATTAAAGTCATAGTCACATTAGGAGTCCTGGTGTGGCACTGTGGGTAAATGTGCCAGACTCAAAGCAATTTGAACAGACCAAAATGGATGTCAGAAGAAATTCTAAAATTTGTTTTTATGTGTAAAAAAGTTAAAGTGAGTAGAAGAAATGAGGAAGTAAAAGAGCTGAACAAATTTTCAAAGGGAAATGCTGGAAGAAAAAAATCAAAACACTATAATGAAATTCAATTAGAAAATGTAATTTTCTGGAATTAGAAAACCAAAAGGGAACTCAGCATTTCTCAAGCTGAAATAACTGAAAAAAAAAAGAAAAAAAGAAAAAAATTAAGCCTTGACTTCCAAAATTGAAGGATTGTACAGGAAAAATAAGAAAGTGGGAGGAATACACAATCATTGTACCCAAAAATATGGTAGATAGTCAATTATTTCAAGAGGTAGCATGTGATCAAGAACTGATGGTACCAAAGCAAGGAAGTCCAAGGTGTACTGAAGGCATTAGCCAAAAACAAGACTCCAGGAACTGACAGAATGCAGACTGAAATCTTTCAACAAACTAATGCAGTACTGAAGGTGCTCATTCATCTATACCAAGTAATTTGGAAGACAGCTACCTGGCCAAACTACTGGAAGAGCTATTTATTTGTGACCATTTCAAAGAGAGGTGACCCAAATGGAATGCAGAAATCATCTAACAATGTCATTAATATCTCAAGCAATCATCATTCTCTGAAAGATAATTCAAAAACTGTTGCAACAATACATCAACAGTGAGCTGCCAGAAATTCAAGTTAGATCCAGAAGAGGCTGTGGAACTAGTGATATCATTGCTGAAGTCAAATGGATCTTGGCTGAAAGCAGAGAATACCAGAAAGATGTTTACTTATGTTTTATTGACTATGCAAAGGCTTTGACTGTGTGGATCATGACAAACTATGGAAAGCATTGAGAAGAATGAGTATTCCAGAACACTTAACTGTACTCATGAGTAACCTATACATAGACCAAGAGGCAGTTGTTAGAACAGAATAAGGGATACCGAATGGTTTAAAATCAGGAAAGATGTTTTAAAAAGAGGCAGGGTTTTATCTTTTTACCATATTTATTCAATTTATATGCTGAGCAAATTATCCAAGAAACTGGGTTATATTAAGACTGTGGCTTCAAGATTGGAGAAAGACTCATTAACAATCTGTGATATGTTTGTTTTCTGGAAGCAAAGAGGACTTAAAATACTTACTGATGTAGACTACATATCAAAGACTACAGCCTTTGGTATGGATTGTACCTCAATATAGAGACCAAAACTCCAACTCAATGATACCTAACAAGTATTACAGCCCCAAATCCTCCTACATGTCTTTGGTCAAAAGCTAAATCTCAATTATGACTAACCTGATTGATCACTTTATTTTAAATCTCAATTTCCCTGATTTCATCCTTCTTGTGCTGATCCAGTTTATTTTTCTTTTGCTATAGCACTTTTGGAGTCCTGCTATAATGCTGTAGTATAAGCACTGGACTGCTAACCACAAGATTAAAAGTTCAAACTCACCCACCAGTCACGCCTCACAAACCCTAATTAGAGTCCCTAAGAGTCAGAACCAACTAAAATACAACTAATAATAAAAACATAGCACTTTTTGGCATCTAAGATACCTTTTAAGAAAACCATACCAGATGTCATCTAGTAGATTCTAACTCTAAGAGACTCCATAAGGTTTCCAATGGAAGATTTTGGGGGTGTGGTGGGGAGGGGGGAGGAATTGATCACCAGACATTTCTTTTGAGGGACTTTTGGCTGGACTTGAACTGTCAACCTTTTGCTTAGCAGATGAAGGGTACTTAACATTTGCAATTGAAACTAAACATCTCTGTTGTTGTTGTTAGGCACCATCCTGTCGATTCTGACTCATAGCGACCTAATGCACACCAGAACGAAACACAGCCCAGTCCTATGCCATCCTCACAATCTCTGTTAAGCTTGAGTCCACTGCTGTTGCCACTGTGCCAATCCATTTCATTGAGGGGTCTTCCTCTTTTTCACTGATCCTCCATTTTATCAAGCATGAAATCCTTCTCCAGGGACCGAATGGCAATATGTCCGAAGTATGAGAGATGAAGTCTCGCCATCCTGGCTTCCAAGGATAATTCTGGCTGCACATTTCCAACACAGGTTTGTTCCTTCTTCTGTTTGTTCTTAATCTTCTCCAACACCACAACTCAAATGTCTCAATTCTCTTACAGTCTTCTGTATTTATTGTCCAATTTTCACATGCATATGAAGCTATTGAAAATGCCATGCCTTGTGCAGACCTTGGTCCTCAAACTGACATCTCTGCTCTTGAACATTTTAAAGAGATATTGTGCAGCAGATTTGCCTAATGCAATACGTCATTTAATTTCATGACTACTACTTCCATGAGTGTTGATAGTGGATCCAAACACAGTGAAGTGTTTAAAATTGCAATCTTTTCTCCATTCCTTATGATGTTATTTGTTAGTCCAGTGGTGAGGATTTTTGTTTTCTTTATATTGAGATGTAACCCATCTGAAGGTTGTTGTCTTTGATCTTCATCAGTAAGTATTTCAAGTCATCTTTGCATTCAGCAAGCAAGGTTGTATCATCTTCATATTGCCTTCCTCCAGTCCTGATGCCATGTTTTTCTTCATATAATCCAGTTTCTATTATCATTTGCTTAGTGTACAAATTGAATAAGTATGGTGAAAGAATACAACCCTGGTGCACACCTTTCCTGACTTTAAACCATTCCTTGTTCCCTTCTTCTGTTCAAATAACTGCTTCTCTGTCTATGTACAGGTTCCTCATTAACACAATTAAGTATTCTGGAATACTCATTCCTGCAATGTTGTCCACAGCTTGTCATGGTTCACACAGTCGAAACCCTTTGAATTCTCAATAAAGCACAGGCAACATCTTTTTAGTGTTCTCTGCTTTCAGCCAAGATTCATCTGACATCAACAATGATATCCCTACTTTACACATCCTTGTCTGAATCCAGCTTAAACCTCTGGCAGTTCCTTGTCAATGTATTATTGCAGCCATTTTTGAATAACTGTTTGCAAAATTTTACTTACATGTGGTAGATATTAATAAGATTGTCCAATGAGTTCCACATTCCATTGGGTCACCTCTCTAAGCGTCACTAAGAAACTGAGTAAAGAAAGTCGATTTGGACTTGTAGCAACCCTATGTAGTGTTAGTAGACCCCATTCAAACCCATAGTGCTATCAGGGCTCCATAAGAAATGATAGATTATAGGTATTAATTAATTTATTGCATTGTCTGTCTCCTTTTTGTGAAATTCAAGCTCCAGAAGGGCAGGGATATTTTTAAATGTATCTCCCTATGCATTCTAAACACTTAGAACATGGCCTCTGCTAAGAATGAAGGACTAAATGAAAATCTGAGTTAATTTCTTGCATGCTGTGAGTTCTTACTAAATATTCATGTCCTTCTCTCTGTCCTCTTCCTGTTTATTCTCAATAAGTATTTTGTCTTGGTTAAGTTACTGATGAATCACCTAACACATATATAGTATCATTTGACTTCAGTGTTCAGAATTTCATCCCCACACAGTGTAAACTACATTTCAGACTAACATAACTGTCTAGGAACAATCCTAACTATTAGGAGGAATTATCTCTGACTTGAAACGTCAGCATTCTGTTTCTTATTTTAAAGTGTAATTGATTGTGGAGAACAGAAGCTGAGCATGGAGCCATTCTTTTGATTAATGAAAAATTGTTTATCAAATTCTGCTGTGGAAACAATGCATTTTTTAACTCCTTGAGTACCTTTTCAGCTAAAGAATGTGTCCTAGAGATAATACTTAATTACAGTCACCTTCTCTACTCTATCTCTGACTACAACATGCTCCATCCTACCTTACACCATAGTCAACTTGCCATTTAAATGTTTTATGTCAATGGATGTTGTTGTTTTTTTAAATGCTATGAAGAGTTAACTCTGACTCCTAGTAACTGACCCGATGTGTGTCAGAATAGAACTGTGCTCCATAGCTTCTAAAAAGCTGGTGATTTGGGGCATAGATCACTGAGCCTTTCTTCCGAGGTGACTGTGTGGGGATTCTAATTGTTAACATTCCAATTAGCAGCTGAACATGTGAACCATTCACACCACTAAGGGCCTTCTAACCAATGATGACAAGGACAGGTAAATAGCTTTGCACACCCCAGCACTATTTCTGAGGTCCAGGCATGAATCCACTCTGAGATATCAAATTGAATGTGTAGTATTAGCATATTTCCATGTCATTTTACACGCCTTTGATACAGCAGGTTAACCACAGCAAGAATGTTTCCACCAGAGTCACACTGATGTGGAAATTGCCAGCATCCTGATAACAAATTTCCTTTGGTTCCTGGCACAGTAACATTGGCAACACAGTGAAACTGTCTTCTCCAAGAAATTATTAGAAAATCTGGAAAGATAACAGTGCAAAGATAAGGTAAAAAAAACAAAAAAACACAAAAGGTTAGCTGTCTTAAATAGAGAGCATCGTCCAAAGTAGGGATTATAGAGTATGTTTCATCACCACCAATACAATTATAACTGATTAGCTGAGGGAAGTTTTCCAACCACAACATTATATTTCAAGCTAAAAACTTGGTAGTTTTGAATTTTGCAGTTACAAAGGAATGTTTGACAAATTGGTCCCCAAATTCACTTGGCATCGGTCTTAGGTCATTGGCAACTCTATTTGCCTGCCATGGTTTTCTTTTTCCTTGCATTTTACCCTAATTCCCCACAAAACTCCTCTCTATGTATATTCCAGCAAATAAACCATGTGACAGTTTTGTGGCAAATCAAGCCCTTTGTACTGAAAACAGTACACTTTATAGCATTCCTAAATTTTAAATATTGTCTTCTTATCCTTATGGGAACTAGGAAAAGAGTTTTCAAGGAGGATGTACAGAATGTGTTTAATAAAACACTAGCCTACTGTCCCACTTCTGTGACTGTTCCAAAGATCCTCTGAAAAATCTTCTTTGTTGTAGACATTAATTCATTGCCTCTTCTTACCTCCTATGGTGTGTATGAGTGGGGATTGAACTTCAATCCACACTTTGCACACACTTAGGCAGGAAGAAACGACTACCCCACACCATGAGCCTCATGTGCAAGCACAGAAGTGTACTATATTAAGAGGAGACCCCATTAAACATAAATCGCATGAGAGAAAACTAGGAGTTCAAGAAATATAACAGAAGTTTCTTCTATTTAGGTTAAAGAAATAGCAGTTCTCTTAGTTATCAGTTGTTGTCACTAAGTGATGTTGAGTTGGTTCCGACTCATAGTGACCTGTATAGGGTTTCTGAGGACCTTCTAGTGGGTTTGAACTTCCAACATCATGGTTAGTAGTCCAGTGAATATCCTACAGTGCCACACCAGGACTTGGTCTTAGTTATCCAATGCTGTAGAACAAACAGAAATTTACTTTATCGCCCTTCAGGGGACTACAGGTCCGAAGACAGGTGTCTGTTCTCAGGAAAAGCTTTCTACGCCTTTTGCCTCTAGAAGAAGGTCTTGTCTCCTAACAGCTTCTTCTCCTCAGTGACCTTCAGGTGGCTCCGCATTTATCTTCCTCCATCTCTGCTTGCTTCTCTATGCCTATCTCCCCTTTGTTTATCTCTAAGGTGAACCATTGCCACTGGATAGCAATCAGTTTTATACTTGTTGTAACACCATTTGAGAATAGGGTTCTTTGTTATGAGCCATTCAACGTAGAAATATAAAATGAGGAGAAAGGCAAAGAGAAGTAAGCAGAGATACGGGAAGAAAAACACCAACCCTAATGAATGTCACTGAGGAAAAGAAACTAAAAGGTGACAAGGTCTTCCTCCAGAGGCAACAGAAAAACCAACTTTTCCTAGAGCTCACAGGCTGTCTACAGTCCTGGTGTGGCACTGCAGGGTAAGTACTGGACCACAAGGCTGGTTTGAACCACAAGGTTGGTGGTTCAAAGTCACCAGTCACTCCTTAGAAACCCTATAAAGGGTTGGTATGAGTCTGGATGACCCCAAGATAATGAACAACAACAGCAGCATCAAGGTGAATGGTTTAGAACACACCCTCATTGATTATGACCTTATTAACATAGCAAAGAATCCTACTCAAACAATATTACAAGAACAAAACTCATTGCCTTCAAGTTCATTCTGACTCACCACAAATATAGCGATTAACATTTGCGACACACATTCGGGGGGAAGGGAACATAATTCACATAACGTCACCCTGTTTCTCTCTCTCTTTTTTTTTTGTAGATTTATACATTTATTTGATCATCGGCTGTTAGTTTTCATCCACATTGACTGTCTGGGTAACCGGCGCACATAGGTCACCTGTGTATAGAGCTTGTTTGGTGACTCTTCATTCTCGTTACATTTTCTGAACAACCACACCCAGATACAGTACGGAACATTGATTCCTTAGGCCCAGATAGCTTTGTTGAGCCTGGTGTCAATGCACTGTCTGGTGTTCCCATCTCCTTCATGGCAAATTTTCATATCTCCTTGAGTGCTTAAGGGCCACGCTTCTTGAAGTCTACTCCATGGATGCGCTTGTGAGTGTTGATGATGTACTCTCTGGTCACCAACTTGTTGATAGAAGAATGGCCCTTCTTCTCACCACCTATCTTGTGGGAACCATCACAATGGAACCAGGTTGGAAAGAAAGAGAGCAAAGGATTGTGCATCACCCTGTCTCTTGATTAACACCAGGAATTTCTGCCCTTCCCCAGATATTTCAAAGCAGCTTTACTTCATCAATTGACGTTCTATATTCAAATTTCATAATTCTCCTAAAATAAAACCATGTTAATGAATAGATCACATTAACTTGAAACTAATATTAAACATAATTACAGAGTCAATGTTGAAATTCAAAGGATAATATTATTCTTCTGCATTGTCTTTTAGCTCCAAAAGACCTTTGGAATCTATTTACTTATTTTGACAAAATTCTGTTTTCAATTAAAAGGTGTGACTGTGATATTTCATCATTATTGCTGTTGTTTTAGCAAGATGAAAGTTGCTCTTCTAAATATCTGCCATCTCGGAGTTAGAAGCCACTGTTAGATTTCTATTCACCTGTTGCAACACTTCTTTAATGTGATACTTCTCAGTGACACTTAACAAGCAACACCTTGTTTTTCAGCTTCTGTGTTGAAGAGACTCAAGGTGTGTATTTTAACCAATGGAGCAAAGTCCTTCAAGACACATGGGAAACTTCAAAAGATTTTAAGAACATTTAAGAGTAGAGGAATGTAGAATGTAGAGGACTTACAAGGGAATTCTCTCATTAGTTAAGTTCATAAATTTACAAATGACCTTAGGGAAAATATCAAATCCTTGAAACTAGTAGTAAAACTTGACTTCAGGATACAGACCAAATCAATATTATCACAGTGAAATGTTTTGCTAATATTTCTGAAAGATTTAAATTGGCTTCTATAGAAATTGCTATAGACAATGACTGAAAAATGTATCATAAACATATTGTTCCCCATTATCATGCTTTTAGGAGACCTGAAATGGAACTGCAAGATAAGCACTGGACTGCTAACCAAAGTGTCAGTGGCTCAAATCCACCAGCCACTCATCAGAAACTCTATACAGGGTCGCTATGACTCTGAATAGATTCAGTGGCACTTAACAAGCAACACCTTGTTTGTCAGCCTCTATATTGAAGAGACTCAAGGTGTATATTTTAACCAATGAAGCAAAGCCCTTCAAGATACATGGGAAACTTCCAAAAATGTTAAGAATATTGTGCTGACAAAAGCAGAAGTATGGCTCAAAGGAAAACGAATTTATAAAATAAAGCCTCTAGGCCCTCAAACTAAAACTATGAGTAAAGAGTCTAAGAAAGTTACTTATTTGCAAACAGTGACTTGGGGAAAGGGAAGAACCACTTACTGTGCATAACCATGAGGAACATGAAGTATGACACAAAATTAATAAAATAAATCAGTAAAATACATAGTAGGTCAGAAAGGGATGATTGATCCAGAAAACAACAGAACTGAAAAGAAGAGGAAATGTTTACGTCGATTTTTAACTAAGGCGATCAGAAATCTCTTTGACGTGATATTTAAATAGCAACCTGAATGAAATGAAAAATCTAATAATGTAAATGAGAAAACCCCATTCTAGGCAACAGGGACAGTAGGTGCAAAAGGCCCAAATTGAGAGTGAACTTGGCATGTTCATGATCAAAGAATTCCAAAGCTACCAGTGTAGCTGGAGTAGAAGAAGAGAAAGATAAGTAGGATCTAGGCTAGAAAGATTATGGGGAGCCTGGTAATGAAGTTTCCTATAGATTAATGAGAAGGTCCCCTGGTGCACAAGTGGTTTGTGATTAGCTACTAATCTAAAGGTTGACAGCTCAAACTTACAGAAGAAAGGTCTATTGATCTGCTTTTAGAAAGATTACAGTCCAAAAGAACTGATGCTTCTGAGTTGTGGTGCTGGAGGGGAATATTGAAAGTGCCATGGGCTGCCAAAAGAACCAATAGATCCATTTTGGAAGAAGTGTAGCCAGAGTGCTCCTTATAGGACAAGATGGCAAAACTTCGTCTCTCATACTTGGGACATATTGTTAGGAGGGACCAGTCACCGGAGAAGGGTATCATGTTTGGTAAGGTGGAGGGTCAGAGAAAAAGAGAAAGACCCCCAGTGAGATGGATTGGAAATATGGCAGCATCAATGGGCTCAAGTGTGGCAACAATTGTGAGATTGGCCCAGGATCAGGCAGTGTTTCATTCTGTTGTGCATACAGTTGCTATGAGTTGGCACTGACTCGATAGCACCTAACAACAACAGTCCAGAAAATCCTATGGGTTAATTCTACTCTGTAACATATGGGGTCACTATGAGTTGCAATCAATTCTATGGTAAGGGAATTATTATTATTATTATTTTGGCTAATATCGTGATGTTGGATTCAACTAAACAAGATAAGAGTCCTTGTGTGGTACTGTGGGGTAAAGCACTGGACTGCAAGGTTGGTTTGAACCACAAGGTAGGTGGTTCAAATTCACCATCCTCTCCTTGGCAACCCTATACAGGGTCGCTATGAGTCGGAATCGACTTGATGACACTAAACAACAACAACAAATAAACAAAATGAGAAGTAATTCAAATGCTTTGATCACATAAGTAAAGTAATCTGACCTTTATTAATAGTTATCAGTCTGGCTGATGTATTGAGAATATATTCAGAGGGTGAGGTGGGGTTTAGAAGTAGGGAATGCTGAGAAAAAGTAATTGAGTACTCAGGCAAAGAATGGCTTGTCTGAATGGTAAAACTCTAGATGCATTTTGATAATATTCCTATTGCAATTTATTTTCAGATCGAATGCACTCTGAAGAAAAGAAGAGTCAAAGGTGATTCCTAAATATTTAACTTGAACAAACAGAAGCAAGAAATTACCAGTTTATAGGAGAAATATTTTGGGAAGATGACAACAGGTTCAGTTTTGAATGTACATATTTTAAGATGCTTATTAGAACTACAAGTTTAGATGTAGCTTGAAATATGTACGTGAAATTGTATCAACATATAAAGAATTTAAAACAATGAGACTGTGTGAGCTCATTTCAGCATTAAGAGATTTTGGATCTGATGAGAAGAGCAAAAGAGACTGAGAAAGGATGACCAAATATGGAGAAAACCCCAAAGAACACATTTTTCTCTGGAGTCCAAATGAAAAGAGTATTTTGAGGCAAAGAGGAGTACATTCAGAGCTAAGAAGCAATCATTGGAAATAGTCTCGTGGACTTGGCACTCAACGTAGGCTAAGATGTGCTGCAAAAACACATACTATACTGAAAGTGCCATGGGCTGCCCAAAGGACCAATAGATCCGTTTTGGAAGAAGTGCAGCCAGAGTGCTCCTTGGAG
>NW_006408558.1:1907095-1915872 GCF_000296735.1 Chrysochloris asiatica
GCAGTGTTTTGTTATGTTGTGCATAAGGTCGCTATGGGTCGGTACCGACTCGATGGCACCTAACAACAACAAGAACTATTATCAATGGTTCTCAACCAGTCATTTCACATTCACACTTCATACCCATCACAGGCTGACTATAGCTCTCGCTCACATGATCTTTACACTAGAACCTGGTCAAAAGAGTTGTCTTGTGTCAGGAATGCCTCTAGTTAATATGAAAGGACACTATCAGTCTATCCATTTGTTATAATATGGTAGCCTGAGTGTTGCTATGACGCTGGAAGTTATGCCACTGGAATTACTAATACCACCAGGATCACTCATGGTAGATAGTTTCAACAGAACTTCCAGACTGTCAGACTGAGAAAAAACGATGAATAATGTACTTTTGGAAAGTAGTCTGTGAAAACCCTATGGATCATCACAGAACATTTTCTGACTTGCTTGCTTTGGACATGTCATTGGGAGAGACAATTGTTGGAGAAGGACATGATGTTTGGTGAAGTAGAAGGCACAGAGGGCTAGGAAGGCCATAGTTGAGATGGACTAGCACAGTAGACACAAGGATGAGCTTGAACATGCCAGTGATTGTGAGTGTGAGGCAGGACTAGGCAGCATTTCATCCCTTTGCACATGATCTGGAGTCAGTTCAACAGCAGCTCTGTCTGTCTGTCTATCTATCAGATATGAAAGAGGGAAAGTTGAAGTTGGTAATCTTCTTCGGTTGTTAATGTTTCTTCCTATAAGTAAATGTTATTGTTCAAAGTCAGTCACAGAGCTATATCTGATATTATAGGGATGGTAAGAATATTTTGCCTTTAAGTAGGGACCATCAGTGTTTTTGAACAATAGTACAGCCTATCCCAGTGGAGGAGTCCTAGGATCAGCACTGGACTGTGAACCACAAGGTCAGCAGTTCAAACCCACCAGCTGCTCTTCAGAAACCCTATTCAGGGTCACTGTGAATCAAAACTGACTTGACAGCAACACCACCTCAGTGGAGGTTATTGGTCTAGTTCAGGTGCCCATGATTTTTACTGTCATGAAGCAAGCACTGATGTTTTTCCAAGATTTTGCTCACTCTTGAGGAAAAATTAAAAAAAAAAAAAAAAAAAAAGATTTTCAGGCTATCTTACTAAGATTTTCTCATTTAATCTTTACCATCATATGAAACAAGAAGCTTCTGTAGGATAAGCACTAGGCTGCTAACTGCAAGGTGACAGATCAAACCGACAAGTTGTTTCATGGGAGAAAGATGAGGCGTTCTGCTCCCATCAAGATTTACAGCCTCACAAAACGTATACAGGGTCACTATGAGTCAGAATCAACTTGAAGGCATTGACTGTATTCAAAGTGCTCTGGTAGCACAGTGGTTATGAGTCAGGTTGCTAATCTCATGGTCAGCGGTTCAAAACTACCAGCAGTCCCATGGGTGAAAGATGAGGCTTTCTGCTCTCATAAGATTTACAGCCTCAGAAACCCTATAGAGGGTCTCTATGAGTCAGAACTGACTCCAACTGATTCACTAACCATCACCACCATGACTGTATTCATTTGAAAGAAAAGGGCATAGCCATTATATGTTGGATCCATTATTAGTTCACTATAAGTTTACTATTACTTCCATAGGACAACTGTAACAATCTACCATACATTTGGGGACTTAGACGAACAGAAATTTATTTTCACTATTTAGGAAGCCAGAAATCCCAAAGCAAGGTGTCAGCAGAGTTAGTTCATTCTGGGGAATTGAAATTTGTTCAAATAGCTCTCCTAGCTTATGGTGGCTACTGTCAATCCATTGTCCATTGTCTGTTGCTGCATCTCTGTCTTTACATGCCTTTCTTCCCTATATGTCAATATGTCTGCATCTCTCTTCTTTTTTTTTTCCTCTCTGAAAAGGACAACAGTCATGGGTTTATGGTCCAATCTAATCCAATATGAACTTATCTTTACTAATTATATGTGAAAAGACCATATTTCCAAGTAAGGTAATACTCTGAGATTCCAGATGCACTGAATTTTCAGGGGACACCCAGAAAAGTTAAAAATACATACATACATATGACAGGGCTTCAAAAAGTCAGTAGTTCAAATCCATGAAAGAAAGATGAGGCTTTCTGCTCCAATAAAGATTTACAGTCTCAGAAACCCTATACAGGATTACTATGAGTTGGAACTGACACAATGGTACACAACCACCATTGCTATTAGATAGATAAATAGGGAGTGTAGAGCCTCTAGAGATAAGCGCTTGACTGCAAACCACAAATGTCATCAGATTGAATCTACCAGCCTCAGAAAGATGAGGCTTTCTTCTCCTGCAAAGATTTAGAGACTCAGAAACCCTCTACAGGGTCGCTATGAGGCAGAACAAACTCTGGTTGCATAGTGGTTATGAGTCAGGTTGCTAACCTCAGGGACAGCAGTTTGAAACTACCAGCTGTTCCACAGGAGAAAGGTGAGGCTTTCTGCTTCCGTAAAGATTTACAGCCTTGGAAATCCTGTACAGGGTGGCTGTGAGTAGGAACTGACTCCATGGCACATAGTTGGTTTGACTCATAGGGACCCTGTATAGGGTTTCTGAGGAGCAGTTGGTGTGTGGTTAAAACCCACCTTGTGTCCAGTGCTTATCTTTCAGTGCCACACCAGCAGTTCAGTGCATAATCATTGTGCCAGAGCTCCCTAAGTTATATTTAGACCTAGCATTTATATTAAATATGTTATTTTATGTAAAATAATTATATATATGTATTTTAGAAATCAATACCCTAATGAATTTTGTTGTTGGTAAGTGCCGTTGAGTCAGTTCCAATTCGTAGCAGCCCTACATAGGGTTCCCTAGGAGCGACTGGTGAGTTCGAACCACTGACTTGGTTGTTCAAACTGGCTTGTGGTCCAGTGTTTATTCTACAGCGTCACACCAGGACTCCTCCATAATGAATCAATCTACTTCATCTTCGTCATCTTAGGCTTTTCATGCTACAAGAATTTTATCCTCTCTTGGTTTTTGTCAAGGCAGACTCTATCATCTTCAGGAAAAAGCCATACACATTCTCTAATCAGTGCATTGTTATTGTTAAGTGTCCTCAAATCGGTTCTGGCTCATAGTGACCCTGTATATGGTTTCTGAGGAGCAGCTGTTGAATTTGAACTGCCGACCTTGAGATTCAAGCTGACTTTGTAGTTACTCACAAAGGGAAGAGACAGAGTTCAGCTTCATTACTGGGCACTAGTGTATTCCCTCACCTGCAGGCTCATCCCACATAAGGCCTGTTCAGAGCAGATGTTCTATGTTCACCGTCTTATGCAGTAGTACAGATCTCTCCCTCCCCAACTAGGAACAGATAATAGAACGAGGTGGGGTTAACCAGGTGCCATATGGTGCTGCGTATATGTAACAGGGAGAGAACCAGCAGGAGATTTACCTGATAAGGAGAAGGAACCAGGAGAAAGACAGCTCCCCAATTCCCAGCCTCCTTTTCAGAGATCGTTCTACACCCAAGACCTTTACCTAGGCGATCTGGATGGGAAGCAGAGAATTTTCAAGGTTTATTTCTTGGAAGCCTGGAGAAAGAATACAGATATTTTGAAACATTGAAGTAAAGGCCAATGGGGAGCAGCTCTCCCATTTTATCACAGCCTCAAGGAATAGTTCTAATTTTTAAATAGTTTTACATGTTGGATTCTGAGAATGAGTTCATTACAAAAATTTTGTAGAAAAGAATTTATTTTTTCCACAGAAGAATTAAAAAAATATGACACAAATCAAAAAGTCTAATAAAAATAACAATAAATGACTCTAAGACCTTGTATTAACAAAAGAAACCACCATTGTGGTAATTACAAAATATCAAATAAAGGAATAAATCAAACTCAGGAAAATAAGAGGGAGAGGGAGAATTTGTAGGTTTGGAAAAGAAACCAACTTCTGTGTTTTTAAACTTGATATTGTTAAATAGGTAAAGATTTACATAGCAAATCAATTTAATTAAAAATTTCATATTCACAGTTTGTTTCATGTCATTGATTATAATCGCCACAATATAACTTGGTTTAGCTCACTTCCTCATTGTGTTTCTTGACTCTGTTCCTCCTTTTCTAATCCTTTTTAACTTTGCCCTTGGGCAAATGGTAGCTTTTTTATCTCAAATTACTGATTATTCTAAGGTGTGGGAACCTCCCTAGGTTTATTGTTCACCTTATAACCCTATCTATTTTGGGGATGAAAATGAAGCCACATAATGTTGCGAGCCGCAAGTCAGCAGTTCGAAACTACCAGCTGCTCCATCAGAGAAAGATGAGGCTTTCTGCTCCCATAAAGATTTATAGCCTCAGAAACCCTGTACAGGGTCACTATGAGTTGGAACCGACTCCACTGCACGTAACCACCACCACCATCAGTCAAGCATGATTTTGAGTTAGTTCCACATTATTCTCTCTTTCTGTTCAGGACCTTCAAATGTGATCCCTTTCAGATTACTGATTAGCTATTGCTGGGAGTGGTCACGAATCGGGCTGCGAACCGTAAGATCAGCAGTTCGAAACTACCAGCGGTTCCGCGGGAGAAAGATGAGGCGTTCTGCTCCCGTAAAGATTAACAGCCTCAGAAACCCTGTGTAGGGTTGCTATGAGTCGGAAACGACTCCAAGGCACGCAACAACAACAAAAATCTAGTTCTGTGGGGTTCAGGGTAGTAGAAGCTGAGGTTCACATGATTTATCAGCCCACTGGACTAATTGTTTCCATGCATCTTCAATTCTTCATTCTTTGCTACTGTTGGAGAGCGACTGATAGTTCACTTTAGATGGGCTTTCATGAGCTTTTAAGACCCCAGCTGCTACTCATCAAAGTAGTATTTAAACAATGTCTTTGTGGATTATGTAGGCCAATTGATCTTGGTGTTCCCCAGGCCCAGTGACTCATTTAATAACAAGATACTCAGTGAAGGGCAATTTCACAAAACAGAACAAAAAAACCCATACGAATGTTTTCCCATTTGAAGTTAGGAATCACAACTTTATTATGGTGGTGGTGGTTATGTGCCGTGGAGTCGGTTCCGATTCATAGCGACCCTGTTTCCAAGGCTGTAACTCTTGATGGGAGCAGAAAGCCTCATCTTTCTCTCACAGAACAGCTGGTAGTTTCAAATTGCTGACCTTGCGGTCCGCAGTCCGATTCGTAATCACAACGCTACCAGAGCTCCTTTGCGATTTTATACTTTTAGTAAAAATACTAGCACAGCATATATGCACATATATTTTTATGTAATAAATACTACATAATTATAATATATGTATACTAATTTACATACACACAAACTAACAAAAAAGGGTAAGGCAAAAGTATTGCTAAAAAATCCTAGGAACCTTAGTGGCTGTTGTTGTTGTCAGGTGCCATCGAGTTGACACTGATTCACAGTGACCCTATGCACAACAGAAACATTGCCTGGCCCTGGAGCATACTGCTTTTTCCAGGGTGCCAATCCATCTCATTAGGGTTCATCCTCTTTCTCACTAACCCTCCACTTTAATAAGCATAAAGCGTAGTGGTTACAAATTAGGCTGCAAACCTCAAGGTCAGCAGTTCGAAACTACCAGCTGTTCCGTGGGAGAAAGATGAGACTTTCTGCTCCCGTAAAGATTTACAGCCTTGGAAACCCTGTACAGGGTCGCTATGAGTCGGAACTGACTCCACGGCACATAACCACCAATGTTCTTCTCCAGGGATTGATCCCTCCTGATAATATGTCCAAAGTATGAGAGACTAAATTTGACCATCCTGGCTTCCAAGGAGCATTCTGGCTGTACTTCTTCCAACATAAATTGGTTTGTTCTTTTGGCGGTCCATGGTACTTTTAATATTCTCTTCCAATACCATAACTTAAATGCATGAACTTTTCTACAGTCTTCCTTATTCACAATCCAACTTTCACATGCATATGAAGTTATTGAAATACTCTGGCTTGGGTCAGACAGACCTTAGTCCTCAAACTGATATCTTTGCTATTGAATACTTTAAAACGTTCTTGTGCAGCAGATTTGCCTAATGCAATATGATATTTGATTTCTTGACTGCTGTTTCCATGACTGTTGATGACTGTTCTGAGTAAAATGAAGTCTATGACAACTTCAATCTTTTCTCCATTTATCATGATGTTATTTACTGGTCCAGAGGTGAGGATGTTTGTTTTCTTTACATTGAAATGCAACCTGTACTGAAGGTTGTGGTCTTTGATCTTCACCAGTAAGTATTGTAAATCCTCTTTGCTTTCACAAGCAAAGTTGTATCATCTACATATCATAGATTGGTAATGAGTCTTCATCCAGTTCTGATGCCACGTTCTTCATATAATCCAGCTTCCTGAATTATTTGCTCAGCATACAGATTGAGTAAGTATGGTGAAAGAATACTACCCCGGCACACACCTTTATAATTTAAAACCATTCGGTATTCCTTTGTTGTGTTTGAACAACTGCCTCTTGATCTATGTACACGTTCCTCATGAGCATAATAAAGTGTTCCTAAAATACTCATTCTCCACAATGTTGTCCATAGCTTATCATGATCCACACAACTGAAAGCCTTTGCATAGTCAGTAAAGCACAGGTAAACATTTTGAAAAATCTGAGCATGATCTTTCCTTTGAGATTTTTTACTTCAGGTCTTTATACGTTGCAATTGATTACTTGACTTTGTCTTCTCAAGCTGCCATTTGAAATTTTCTGTTAGTTCTTTCACGTCTTCATTCCTTCCATTTGATTAAGCATCTTTATGCTGGAAAGCAAGTTTCAGAGTTATCTGACATCCATTTTTGTCTTTTCTTTCATTCTTGTCTCTTAATGCTCTTTCATTTTCTTTCTGTATGATATTCTTGGTGTCATCTCATGCTCTTTTGGTCTTCTCTCATTTGTTTCTCATACATAAAATGTGTTATTGAGATGCTTCCTAAATTCAGGAGGTATATGATCAAGATCACATTTTGACTCTTCTGGACTTGTTTTCATTTTCTTCAGCCTCAGCCTGAATTTGCATATGAGCAATTGATGGTCTGTTCTACAATCTGCCCCTGGTGTTTGTTTTGACTGATGATATTGAACTTTTTTACTGTTTCTTCCCACATATGTAGTCAATCTGATTTCTGTATTCCATCTGGTGATGTCCATGTGTATAATCACCTTTTGCGTTATCTAAAAAAAATCTATTTGCAATGAAAAAAATCGTTGGTCTTGCAAAATTCTATCACGTGACCGCCATCATAATTTCTATGACTAAGGACATATTTTCAAACTATTGATCCTTCTTCATCTTTTTCTAACCTATGCATTCCAGTCATCAGAAATTATCAATCCATCTTGAGTGCATTTGGATTAATTTCAGACTGAAGAAGATGATAGAATTCTGTAATTTTATTATTAGCTTTAGTGGTTGGTTCATAAATTTGAATAGTATTGGTATTAACTGGTCTTCCTTGTAAGTGTATAGATATTATTCTATCACAGACAGCATTAGACTTTAAGATAGATGGTGAAATGTTCTTTTTAATGATGAATGTGACTTCATCCCTCTGGAATTTGTCATTCTCTGACAGTAGATTATATGATTGTCAGATTCAAAATGACCAATACCAGTCCACTTCAGTTCATGAATGTCTATCATATCGATCTTTATATATTCCATTTTCTTTTTGACAACTTCCAATTTTCCTAGATTTATACTTCGTAATTCTATGTTCTTATTTTTCACAGATGTTTTTTAGTTGTTTCTCCCCCTTTTGAATTGCCTTTCTTCATCAAATTTAGGGTTGGAAAGCTTTATTTCATTCGTGTCATTACTGTCAATTCTACTTTGAGGAGTCAGCTCTCCTCCAGGCACAATCTGAGGAGTTCATTTTCGGAATCATGTCTAACAATATTCTAGTGCTATTCATAATGTTTACATCTTCTAACACTATGTCTGACAATACACCACTGTAGTTTGTAAGGGTTTTGATGTCTAACCATTCAGAAGTGGCCTGCATCTCCTTTTTCCTAGTCTGCCCTATTCCAGAAGATCCAGTGAAATCTATCCAGCATGAGTGACCCTTCTGGTAGTTAGAATATCAGTGGCATAGCTTCCAGCATGACAGCAATATACAAACCACCACAGTATGACAAACTGAAAGATTAGTGGTAGTAGAAACCTTCAGCAAACAAACCATGAAAATGTGAAGCTATTGTTTCTCAGCATATCCTCTATGTAAATCTAGGCACTTCTGAAGCGGATGCTTCCACCTCTCTAACTCTTCCCCAAATAATTCTGCACTCTTCAATTTGTACCATGTCTAAATGACAATTTGTGCATTCTCAAGGGACTCTTATCATGTTCTACTGAGATGCTCTTTGAGTTTGGGGAACAA
Source organism: Chrysochloris asiatica (assembly GCF_000296735.1). NCBI lineage: Eukaryota > Metazoa > Chordata > Mammalia > Afrosoricida > Chrysochloridae > Chrysochloris > Chrysochloris asiatica. The sequence continues at coordinate 1,915,497 of NW_006408558.1, forward strand.
AATGTAGTCTAAAGGGACAAGATCAAAGATGTAAGGTGGATGGGATAGGTTTCATAACAAAATTCTCATAGGCTAACCCTTGGTACCTTTGAAGAATGTGCAGGTGCATTCTCATGATAGGGAATAAAGCCTATCTCCACACCACTTTCCTGGCCTTTTTCTCAACAATGCAGTTTTCAGTTTTCTTAAAACTTCTTCTTCGTGGGCACCCCTCTTATCCTTGTCCTTCAAGAAAATCTATCAGAATTAGCCCTTGTTGTTGTTGTTACATGCCGTCAAGTCATTTCTGAATCATAGAGACCCTGTATAGAGTTTCCAAGGAGTGGCTGGTGAGTTTAAACCATCGACTTTGTGGTCCAGTGCTTTATCCCATAAC
>NW_006408558.1:1915972-1922707 GCF_000296735.1 Chrysochloris asiatica
TTCAGTTTTCTTAAAACTTCTTCTTCGTGGGCACCCCTCTTATCCTTGTCCTTCAAGAAAATCTATCAGAATTACCCCTTGTTGTTGTTGTTACATGACGTCAAGTCATTTCTGAATCATAGAGACCCTGTATAGAGTTTCCAAGGATTGGCTGGTGAGTTTAAACCATCGACTTTGTGGTCCAGTGCTTTATCCCATAACGCCAGGACTCCAAAATACCCATATGAGTTCCCCCAAACAGACACCATAATCTCTTGACCTGGTCTCTCTGCCTGGATCTCTCTGGTCCAGCAGATACTCTAGGACACCACTGTTTTGGTTGGATCTTTTATTTAGTCACTCTGGTATTTTAGGATAGTCACTGAAATGCATGGTCACTTAGAACCATGAGGTCAGAGGCTCAAACTCACCAGCAGCTTCTTGGAAACCCTATACAGGTTCCCTATTAGGGGGAATTGAATCAACTGCATTTAACCACAACACAACTTGTCTGCAGTCGTCCACTGATCACAGACAGATATTTAAATACATTGCACATTATCAACCGGAACACTAGTGGCAATACTTTTGTACTTACCCTCATGTGTGTATGTGTGCTTGTGCATTTGCATGTGGTGGTTACTTCACCACTCTGATATTGAGAGACATCCCAAAGTGTACAATATCACAATCCCAATGGATTAGTGGTGGCTGTTTAGGTCACATTCTTCCCATTTCCAAATCAAAGAGTTTATTGCGAGTATACTTTCTCTATTGCATAACTGAGGCCTGGTATGGCACTGCAGAATAATGCACTGTAATGAAAGGTTGGTTTGAATCACAAGGTCAGCATTTCAAACCCACCAACCGCTCCTCAGAAACCATCCACAGGATTGCTATGAGTCGGAACCGAAGCAACAACACTTAGTAACAACATTGTTGTTGTTAGGTGCCATAGAGTTGATACCAACTCATAGCAACCCTATGTACAACAGAACAAAACACTGCCCGGTCCCAGGCCGACCTCACAATTGTTGCCACGCTTGAGCCCAATGATGTTGCCACTTTGCCAATCCATCTTGCTGAGGGTCTTCCTCTTTTTCTCTGACTCTCCACCTTATCAAACATGATATCCTTCTCCAGTAACTGATTCCTTCTGACAATACATCCGAAGTATGACAGACGAAGTTTGGCCATCCTGGCCTCCAAGGAGCACTGTGGCTGTACTTCTTCCAACACAGATCTGTTAGTTCTTTTGGCAGCTCATGGTACTTTCAATATTCTTCTCCAACACCATTACATAATTGTTTATTCAACAAGAGGAAATCAGATAACTTGCCTTTTTTAGTTCTCAGGTTGCCAAATCAAGAGAAGCACATTCATACCTGATGAAAGAATTAGCTCACATCTTACAGAGATGATAGTCTTTGAGATGACAGTATGATTGGCTGGGACAACTGGATTATCTGATTGGTGAGATCATGAGTATATTTTATATGTGAGGAAAGTGAACAATATTCTATGACCAGAGACTAGAATGTGGCAGTGATTATATTTGTTTATCCCTGATACTTGACTCTGGTACATGGCAGGATTGCATTTTGTTATCTTTCTGTAGTTTGGTAGGCCATGTGATTTGTACTGGATAATGAGTTGTGAACAGAGGTGAAATGTACCACTTTTGGATTAGAGTATTAATTAGCAGTGAAAGACCTGACAGAGCTCTCTATTTCTTCTGGAATAGAATCCTGATGTGGCGCTGTAGGATAATACACTGGACCAAAAAATCAGTTTAAACTGCAGGGTCCGTGGTTTGAGTGCACCAGCTGCTCCTCAGAAACCCTGTACAGGATGACTATGAGTCGGAACCGACTCGACAGCACTTAATAATAACAACAGCCCTTTCAAGATGGCGCCTACCCCATCTGTTTGGGTTCATTAGTGGCTACAAGTAAATCTTTTCAGCCATTCCATGATAGTTTTGTGGCTTGAGCAAGATACATAGGTGATTTTTTGAGCCACAGATATTCAGAGTCCTTTGTTACCACAACATAATCTAGATTTCTGAATGTGCTTAAATACAGGTTAATATGAGTTTGTGATATTCCTGGATCAAAAGGATTGTAATTTAACTAGAGAAAAATGTGAGTACAGCCTTGCAGACTGTTTTCATATTAGGTGTGTAATGAATTTCCTAATTGTTATTCTTTGATATGTCTGAAACCTTCAAAACAATATTTTTTTCAGAGTGTTTCCTTGTTCCTTAAATTCTTAATATTCTTTGTACACACTGACTTTTTCTAAAATCCCACCTCTAAATCTGAAATTTTATGAGCAGCTATATTACTTTAGTTTTTACTTGTTCAAATGTCTCTTTACTACTCCTCTCAAAGCTAACATTTAAGTAAATATCAGTTAATTTTACTCCTCAAGGACTTTGGGCCTCTTTAACCTCTTAGCACCATCAAACACAATTGGCAAGTTTCCTTTTAAATTTCTTCTGTTGGTTCCTGTGGAAGACTGTGCTTTCAAATGATATAGGTCTCCCATCACATGATTTATTACAGTGTGGTCTCTATTCTCTTACCATTGGTGTCTATGTCTGATGGTGTCTATTTCTCTCTCACAGATATAAATCTGGTGGATCTTTGTGACTGGCTCGGTCAACAAAATATGGGTTCCATGCTTCTATGTAATATTTGAGACTTGGTCATAAAAATAAAATGTAAAAATGTATTTACTTCCTTATTCTGTTAAGACCCTCATTCATAGAATTTGTTTCCATGCTATGAGGAAGCTGAGGACACATGGAGATGTTACATGCAGATCTTCTTGTTGGCAGATCAGATGAAGTCCAACCAATAATCAGTTTAATTATCAGTTCTGTGTTTGAGGAAGTCTTTAGGACAAACCCAGCTCCAGCCACCATTTTATTGTAAGCATATAAGAAAACTTGAGCAAGGACTACTTAGCTGAGCCCAGCCAGCTCCAAGAACCAAGAGAGATAACAAAATGATTGTTGTTTTAGGTCACTAAGTGGTGATTTGTTATATAGCAACAGATACAGTCTCAAGAAGGATTCCTGGTAGTGTAGTGGATTACAAACTGGGCTGCTAACCACAAGGTCAGTAGTTTAGATCTACTGGTTACTCTGTGGGAGAAAGATGAGACTTTCCCTCCTGCAAAGATTTACAGCTTCTGAAACCTATACAGGGTCGCTAGGAGTTGGGACCGACTCAATTGCACAAAATCACCACCACACCACCATAGTGCTCAAGACAGCTCCTATTTTTCTCCTGCTTCCTTGATTCCTTCTACTCGATCCCTTTTATGGCTGTTTCATTTCTGTTTGAACGGTTAACAATGGAATATTCCAGAGCTGAATGGTATGCTTTCTACCCTTGTCTAACCACGTGGTCTACTTAGAAAATCTAAGTCATTTCAATGATGTTACATATCCAAATGGTGATGACTTCTATCTTACCCTAACCTCTTCATTAGTTTTAAATTTGTAGAACTAGTGAAGAAATTTGTGTAGGATATAATGTTTTGGGAGTCATCACCATGCAGATATATAAAGTCATGGGACTTAGATTTTCTAAGAAGGATTGCAGCAGTATATCTACAGAAACCTGCCATAAATTAAAGTTGGATTTTGGCTGAAAGCAGAGAATACCATAAAGATGTTTACCTGTGAGTTTTTGACTATGCAAAGGCATTTGACTGTGTGAAGCATGGCAAATTATGGATAAAATTTCAAAGAATGGGAATTCTAGAATAATTATGTTTGCTCATTTGGGATCTATACCTAGACCAAGAAGCAGTTAGAGCAGAGGGGAGATTGCATGGCTAAAAATCAGGTGTGCATCAAGGTAGGATCCTTTCACTGTCCTTATTCAATCTGTATGCTGACAAATAGTCCAGGAAGCTGGACTATATGAAGAAGATTGTGGCCTCAGGACTGCAGGAGTACTCAGTAACAATCTGTGATGTGCACATGACACAATCTTGCTTGCTGAAAGCAAAGAGGACTTGAGGCACTTACTGATGAAGATCAAAGATGACATCTTCAGTATGGGTTATACCTCAGCATTAAAATATATACATAGCCTCACAGTTGGACCAATAAGCAGCAGTATGATAAACGAATAAAGATTGACATTGACAAGAATTTCATTTTACTTAAATCACCAATCAACACCATGAAAGTAGCAGTCAGGAAATTAAACAATGTATTGCACTGGGTAAATTTGTTCTAAAAGATCTTTTTAAAGTGTTAAAAAGGAAAGATATCACATTGAAGACAAAAGTGTGCCTGACTCAATTCAATCAACTCATATATATGTAAAAGCTGGACAATGAATAACAAAGATTGAAGCAGGATGAATGCCTTTGACTTATGGTGTTGGTGAAGAATATTAAATATACCATGAACAGACGAAGAATAAACAATTTTGTTTTGGAAGAAGTACAGCTAGAGTGTTTCTTCAATGAAAGGATGGTGAGAATTCTTCTCACTTAGTTTGGAAATCAGAGTGGACATCATGTTTGGTTAAGTACAGAGTCAGTGAAAACAAAGAAGTCCTTCAAGGATATGGGTTAGCACAGCAACTGCAACCATGGGCTCAAATATACGAAAGATTGTAAGGATGGCACAGGACTGGGCAGTGTTTAATTCTGTTGTGCATAGGGTCACTATGAATCAGAACAGACTTAAGACACCTAATACCAACAACAGTAGCTTTAAACTTAGCACATATGGATAACTTCAACTCTTAACAAGAGTTTTCAATGCAATAGGTCTTGTTTTCTTTATCCTCCAGAATTTAGATATGTTGAAAAGCATATGTATAATGTGTCCCTCTTACAGTAATTTTTGTCTGGGTAAATCTCTCTCTTTTGGAGTGCTTTCCTAGTCAAATTTTCAATTCGGAAAGGTTAGCTTCTCTTTTCCTTTGCAGATGAACACTTTTTCTGAATCATAACCTTGCACTTTAATAAATGTTTTTTCAAGGGTATGAAAATACAAATACTGTAAAAATATCATTGTTTTTGTTAAGTGCTGTTGAGTCAATTCTGACCCATAGCCACCCTACATAGGGGTTTCTAAGAGCAGCTGGTGAGTTTGAACTGCTGACCTTGGGTTTCAAACAGACCTTGTGGTTGAGTGCTTATCCTACAGTGCCACAACAGGACTATACCTTAATTTATTCAGAAAATACTAGAAAGCAAGAAAAATAATCTCTCGAACAAGAATCAGAAGATCTAAAACATGTTTCAATTAGAAGGTAGAACAACACCATTTTCAATTGGGACTTAACTTTAAGATTCTTAAACTGCTTCTTAATGAACAATTTGCCTTTGAATGTTACAATTAAAGAATTTTCCTAACTTCATATAACTAAATTTTAGGATTTTCAATCCTTAATTCTAATAATAATATACTTAGCAATTGTGCCTTGAATCTGCTTGGTAATTTTATCTATTATATAGATTGGTTTCTAAGAATTCTTTACAACACCTTCAAGACTGAACTGAGGCCCATTCATGCCGAAACAGATTATAGAGAGTAGATCAATGAATACTAGAGTGCTTTCCAGGTACAGTAGAAAAGAGTGTAATGCTATCAAGTTCTGAGATACCACATATGATACTGTATGTACTGAATTGCTTTACTGTCTCACTCAAAAGCCTATTTCTTAACTACAAATGAGAGGCCTAATCTGTTAGACCCGGGACTACAGACTCGGCTAGTGGTGGTGGTGGTTGTGTGCCATCCAGTTGGTTCTGACTCATAGCAACTCTGTAGAGTGTTTCTGAGGCTGTAAATCTTTAGAGGAGCAGACAGTCTCATCTTCCTCCCATGGAACTTCTGGAGGATTCAAACTGTTGACCTTGCAGTTAGAAGATCGAAACAAAACCCACTCTACTACCAGCTGAGTAATAAAACACACTGCCATCAAGTTGATTCCAACTCATTGCAACCCTGTATAGAGTTGCCGAGACTGAAAATCTTCATGAGAACAGAAAGGCTCATCTTCCTTCATTGGAGTGCCTGGTGGTTTAAACTGCCCACTATGTGGTTAAAAGTCCAGTGTTTATATTGCAGCCCCACCAGCATTCTTTACTGAATCATAAGGCTTCTGTTGTGGTGCTGTAGGAACAGCAAAGGACTGTGAACCACAAGATCAGCAGTTCTAACCCACCAGCTTCTCCATGGAAATCCTATATAGGGCCGCTATGAGTTAAATCAACTTGGCGGCACTTAACAATGACAACAATAGGGAAAGTAAATATGAAATTAAATGACATTTTCTTTCTTTTAATGATATAAGGCATGAAAAAAATAAATAACTTTTAGTTTTCTAGATTTTTTTCATAATTCATAAGCTCTCATTTTTTATTTCTTTCTGTGCCTCTAATACCATAGTGGTTATGAATCGGGCTGTGAGCCGCAAGGTCAGCAGTTCGAAACTACAAGCTGTTCTGCGGGAGAAAGATGCTCCCGTAAAGATTTACAGCCTTGGAAACCCTGTATAGGGTCGCTATGAGTCGGAACCGACTCCATGGCACATAACAACAACAATATTTTTAAGAAAATATATTTGTTCATCTTACAGTTTTTAATTTATTCAGTTTACTTGTTCACCAATTTATGGAGAAGAATATTGAAAATTCTTCCCCAACCAATAGTTGTTAAAATATTATAAAATAAATACAAAAATAATCTCAATAAAAGCTTAAATTAAATGCATA
>NW_006408558.1:1923212-1960879 GCF_000296735.1 Chrysochloris asiatica
ATTGATATTAAGCCCAAAGTTGTTGTGATTTTTAAATATAACTAGGAAGTATAATGAATCTACAACCTCATTTAATATCCATGCATCCAAAGCCCATTTTTCTCTCTGGTTCATAAATTGAATGTAATGTGTAATTATGACAAACTATGGGCATATATTATCCACTTTTATGAAACTGATCATTGTTAGGGGAGCTGGATTTATATCTTTTCTGTGATTTTTATGACAAGTCAATCTGTTTGAATTAATTCTCACATTAATTTTTTTTTCCACAAAAAGAGACAAACTTGCAACTACTTTGAAAAACAATACAATGAAGCCAACCAAAATAAATCCAGATCATCTGACAAAAATCTGTCTCATTTATTATACTATAAATTAAATTAAGGAACATTAAAATATTCTAGCTGACAGACCCAGCAAACCCCTGTGCTCTAAGCTGCAAAGCAAAAGACAAAGAGATATTGAAATGTCAGTAAAAATTCCATTTTGCAATACTCCTGCTAAGCAAGAAAAGACATTTGTCTTTGGCATCAAATTATTTAAGAGTCAAGAGGCAAGGTAGAAAAAATAATTGACTTTATAAAAAAACAAACAAACAAAAAAACCAGTGTAATTCAATTGACCACACTGGCTACAGGGAGAAGGACTTAGCAATAGCTGGAGAATCTCCAATACCAAGGCTCTTCAGTCAGATGCAAACCAATAACTCATTCACCCAGTAAAGTACAAGTGAAGAGCATTACCTCATGTATAAAAATCCTTATTGGCTGGACACACAGCAGAAGAAAGAAATGCTGGCAAATCTAATATTGACATTTCACAGGTACTTCAGTGGTGAGGGTTTGAGACTGATGGTGAAGGAAGTCCAGCTAGCTCTTTGTTCCACACAATATCTATAATTTCTTTGGACACTTTAGTTTGACTTAGTCCCTTGAGCAAGATAGCTTCTGCCATGAACGTTCTGCCTCATCACAATAAAAGGGTCCTGGTGTAGCATTGTAGGATCTGCACTAGACTCCCAACCACAAGGTCAGAGTTTCAAACCCACCAATTGGAACCCACTCGAGGGCACTTAACAACAGTCACTGTAAGAAAAAGGGAAGCATACATTTCATTAGGTTATCATAAAGGCAGGGATGATGAAAACTGTTTTGAAAATGTTGTTTTGAGTTATTTATTGTTTTCATTCATATGCTTATCTGTTTTCTAAGATATTCCTTTGTCACTTCTTTACTTATCTCAGAATCTCCAATGTAAAATCATCATCATGTTCATACTAAAAACAAACAAAACAAAAATTTAAAATAGACTTAACTCATCTCTAAATCGTTCTTAAAATTCCTGGATGGTACAAATGGTTAACACAATCAGTTGATAACCAAAAAGTAGGAGGTTTGAGCCTACCTTTGAAAGAAAGGCCTAGTGATATATTTGCAAAAAAAAAAAAAAATCATTGTTTGAAAACTCTTATGAAACACAGTACTACTCTAACACACACGGGGTCACCATGCGTCTATTCCGCAGTAACTGGTTTGGTGTTAAATCTTTGGCTTAACTTTCAGAAAGCTCTGGCATTTCCTAAACCTACAGATAACTGGTTCTTTTATTGTCAGATTAGACTGTTCTTCCTAAATTACTTACATGTGCTGAGAATGGCTTTTTCCTTTACTGAACGACCACATTTCAACCAGACAACCTGCTGGCTACTCTCAGGCAATGTGCTTTCTACGTGCAAGTAGAACTTCAGAGCTGAATTCTTTTTTCATTGGAGATAGATTAAATTCATTAGACAATAGGTCTTAAAGTTTTAAGCTCTGCTGTGACTGTCATCTCCCAAAGGCCAAAAGCTATAGAACCATCCAGTATTTTATAAAAATGAATAAAGTTAAGGAGGCCATATGTGATGAATACAACACAAAGCAATATAGCTACTCCACAAAGGAGATGGCTGTTTTTATTCAGAAAATGGCTTGTGAAACTTAACCAAGCAAGTGCCAAAAGATATTTCTGGTTATTTTAGTTCTGACACCAAAAATCCCAATTTCTGAATCAAAATGAGTTTGAACCTATGTACATAGTGGCATTAAGAATGTGAAAACCATCCAAGTAAATAGTGGCACTGTATGATAAGTACTGGACTGTTAAACACAAGGTTGACAGTTCAAACCCACCAGCTGCTCCTCAGAAACTCTATACAAGGTTGCTGTGAGTTGGAACTCACTTGAAAGTGCTTAAAAATGACAACATGTTCAGGGTACTATTTGGAGTCATTAAAAATGCTAGTACTTGTCATTACCAAGTTACATGGCTATAGACCTAGTCATTATGGTTCTTGTTTTTGTAGTTAGGTGCTGTTCCGTTGATTCTGACTCACAGCAACCCTATGCACAGCAGAACAAAGCAATGCCCAGTCCTACATCATCCTCACAATTGTCCATTTTGCAGCTACTATGTCAATCCATCGTCTTGGGGTATCTCTCTTTTTCAATGACCCGCGATTTTGCCAGCCCTGATATCTTTTTCTGGCAACTAGTTCCTCCTGATAACATGTCCAAAATACGTGAAACAAAGTCTGGCCATCCTTGCTCCTAGGAGCATTCTGGCTGCACCTAAACAGATTTGTTTGTTCTTCTGGTAGTCCTTGGAACTTTCAATATTCTTTCCCAACTCCAAAATTTAAATGCATCGATTCTTCTACAGTTCTATCATAGAAAGCATTGCATTTTAAGATACATCCTGAAATATTCTTTTTGACAATGAACACTATTCCTCATTAATTTCTCATTTCCAGAATTGTAAGTAAATCAGATAATTGTCTGAATCAATCTGGTCATTTACATTTATTAGTCCATTCCTGCTTACTAGTGCCTAGGGTATTGATCCTTATGCATTTCATTTCATTTTTGACTCCAAATTTCCTAGATTTATACTTTGTACAGTGCATACTCTAATTTTTATGGATGTTTGCAGCTCTTTCTTTTCATTATGAATCACGCCACATCTACAAAAGTAGGTTAAGAAAATTTAACTCCATCCATGTATTAATGTCAGCTCTACTTTGAGGTAGCAGCTCTTCCCAAGTTGTATTTTGAGTGCCTTCCATTCTGAGAGGACTCATCTTCCAGCACACTATCTGACAATGTTCAGCTGCAGTTCATAAGGTTTTCAGTGTTAACCACTCAGAAGTGGCCTGCATCTCCTTCTTCCTAGTCTGTTTTAGCCTGTTTTCCCACTGAAACCTGTCCAGCATTGGTGACCCTGCTGGCCAGTAAAATACCAGTGGCACTTGATTTTTTTTCCCCCCTTGATCTTCCTATTATTGATGCCTATAAAGGAGCTCTGGTAGTACAGTGGTTACGAATTGGGCTGTTAACCTCAAGGTCAGCAGTTCAAAGCTACCAGTTGTTCTGCAGGAGAAAGATGAGGCTTTCTGCTCCCGGAAAGATTTACAGCCTCAGAAACCCCGTACAGGGTCGCTATGAGTCAGAACTGACTCCACAGCACATAACTACAACAATGACAATTTTACAGCATTGTGATCTGAAAAGATGCTTTGTAGTATTTTGATGTTTTAAAATTTATTGAGGATTACTTTTTGGCCTAGCATATGGTTTATTCTAGAGAATGTTTCATGTGCTCTGGAAAAGATTGTGCAGTGTGCTGTTGTTTGGTTGAGTGCTCTGTTAAGTCTATGAAGTCCAGTTGGTTGATTGTGGTGTTCAGTTCTTCTGTGTCTTTGTTGACCTTCTTTCCATGGTTGCTCTGTTCTTCATCGAAAGTGGTGTGTTAACATTTTCTATTATCATTGTAGAGTTGTCTATTTCTTTCTTCTAATGTATTAGAGTTTAATTCATGTACTTTGAGGTTCTTTCACTGGGAGGATAGATATTTCTTATGATTTTTTTCTTGTCAAATTGGCCATTTAATCATGAAGTAATGCCCTTCTTTGTCTCTTATATTGGTCTTTACCTTAAAGTCTATTTTATCAGAAATTAAGATGGCCACTCCTATTCATTTTAATTACCATTAGCTTGATATAATTTTTTTTCTGTCCTTTGATTTTTAAACTATTTTTGTCTTTGTGTGTAAGACGTGTTTCTTAAAGATAACAGATTGAAGGACCCTATTTTCTTAACCATTTTCCTACTCTCTGCCTCTTGACTAGTGCATTTAATGATTGATGTATTGACATTCAGTGTAATTATCAATAGGTATGAACTGATTGCAGTTCTTTTGTTGTGTGCGTGTTTGTGTGTGTGGTGCTGCTGGTTTCTTTGTTCCATATAATTTTCAATGCTGAGTTTATTTTATTTGTGCATTTTCTTGTCAATTTATTCATTGACTATTTATTGCTGTTGTTTTAATGTTCACTAAATCTTTATGGTTTTCCTTTTTCTCATTTGATGTGAAGGTGAATTACTTTTCTTTGAGGTTACCCTGTAACTTATTAATTTCTTCCCCACTTAAAACAGTCTGTTTTATCTTGAAATCTATTGGACTTCATTGACATTTTTAAGTTCTGTCACTATATTTCCTTCCTTTGCTTTGTAGTTATCTTCATTATAAATTGGTTTCCTATTTTCAGTCTTGTAGATTTGTTTTACTTTGGGTATTTCTTTATTTGGATTGAATTTTGGGTGGCGTTGCCATATGCCAATCTCAGGCTTTTGTCTGCTGTTGTTGGTTTTCAGTCCAGAGAACTCCTTTTAATATTTTTTTGTAAAGTTGGTCTCTTTCCTTTAAATTTTGTTTATCTAAAAGTGTTCTAATTTCACCACCCTATTTGGGGGACAATTTTACTGGGTATATGGTTTTTGGTTAGAAATTTCCTTTCTTTCAGAGTTTTGCATATGTCTTCCCATTGCATTTTTGCCTGCATAATTTCTGCTGAGAAATCAGAGTTTAATCTTTTTGGTTCTCCTTTGTAGGTCACTTTTTGTTTTTCCTGAGTTGCTTTAAGGACTCTCTTCTTGTTTTTGGTTTTGGAGAATTTGATTATTGGAGAATTTGATTATGATACATCTTGGTGATTTTCTTTGGAGTCTATCCTCTTTGGTGTTCTTTCAGCTTCTTGAATGTTTATTTTCTCGTCCTTCATGATATTAAGGAAATTTTCCTCCAACATCTCTTTAACTATCTTTTCTGTGCTTTTCTTTTTCTCTTCAGCAAACTTTTACTTTCATGTGATAATAATCCTATTGTTCAACTATTTCCAAATTCTGTTGAGTCATCTCTCTTTGGTATGTGCACAAATATAGATTTCTTCCAATGAGTTGGCTGTCTTCCAAATTTACTGGCATAAATGAGTGAGTACCTCCAGTGCTGCATCAGTTTTTTGTTTGTTTGTTTGTTTGTTTAATATTTCAATTTGTATTCCATCAATTCCTGGAAATGTCTTATCTGCCTGACTAAAGTGCACTTTGGACTTCTTCCTTCAAAATAATTGGCTCTTGATCATATGCTATTTCTTGAAATGATTGAATACTGACCAATTCTTTTTGGTACAGTAACTATTCCTTCTGTCCTCTTTTTATGCTTTCCACATCATTCAATATTTTACTCATATAAACCTTTAATATTTTGAGTTGAAGAGTGAATTTTTTTCTTTAGTTCTTTCGACTTGAGAAATGCTGAGTAGATTCTTCCTTTCTGCTTGTCTAACTCCAGGTCTTGGCACATTTTATTATAATACTTTATCTTTTATATCTGTTCTTTGTAACTTTCTTTTCATTAAAGGTGCTGAACAGAAGTCATGTAAAAATTTAGGCTTATTATTCATGTAATTATTGTGTTTATTAATTGAAAAAATCAATATTTTAATTAATATCAATGCTATCATATTGCTTACTTTTTAAAAAAATAGTCATCCTATCATATAGCTCCAATTATTTCCTATTGTTTGAAAATTTAAGAATGGAAGAGTTGAGTATCTCTTTCTCTAGGAGATAAGAATTCTCAACAATAAAACCAGCAATAAGACATCAAGGTTGTCATTTTGAACCCACAGCAGTAGGAACAAAATGAGAAGCGAAACAAAAGAGGGACCACAAGTTTCATTTCCTGATAAAAAATAAGGATATTCCAATAAATATATTGACAAAGGTATATATATATTTTTTTTTCTGCAAAATCAATGATGTGTTCATTTCAAGTACCTCCTTTAGACAGCATAAGTGACAATTATACACATGGAACTCACAAGATGGAATAAACAGATATCAAATTGACTACATCTGCAAAAAGAAATGATGGAAAAGCTCTACATCATCTGTCAAAACAAGGCCAGGGGCAGATTGTGGAACAGACCATCAATTTTTTCATATGCAAATTCAAACAGAAGCTGAAGAAAATGAAAACAAGTCCACGAGAGACAAAATATGACCCTGAATGTATCCTACCTGAATTTAGAGATCACGTGAAGAACAGATTTGAGACATTAAACACTAAAGACCGAAGACCAGAGGAATTGTGGGATGACATCAAGAACATCATACAGGAAGAAAGTTAAAAGTTATTAAGAAGACAAGAAAGTAGGAAAAGGTCAAAATGAGTGTCAGAAGAGACACTGAAACCTGCTCTCCAGTGGAGAGATGCTAAATCAAATGGAAGAAATGAGTACGTACAAGAGCTGAACAGAAAATTTCAAAGGTCAACTCGAGAAGACAAAGTCAAATATTATGACAAAATGTGCAAAGATCTGGAGTCAGAAAACCAAAAAGGAAGAACATGCTCAGCATTTCTCAAGCTGGGGGAACTGAAGAAAAAATTCAAGCCTCTACATTTGTTATTGAAGGATTCTCTGGGCAAATTATTGAATGATGCAGAAAACATCAAAATAAGATGGAAGAAATAAACAGAATCACTGTGCCAAAAGGAAATGGTTGATGTTCAATGTTTTCAAGAGGTAGCACAGGGTCACTATGAGTCGCAACGGACTCCACAGTACTTAACAACAACAACAACAACAAGAAGCTAATTATAGAATATTAAAAGTGAGGAAATTGGAGCACTCGTGCTGGAAAGTACTGAGGTTTGGAAATCAGAGCAGGGGAATGTGAGGAATTGGCTTACAGACAACAGGTTACAGAGAACACTCAAGTTTTCTCCATACAAATTAGTCTGAGAAGCAACACTTCCAAAGGTTACATTTTTAATTCTTGCCTTTAAGAGTGATGGTTTTATTTAGGAATGGAGTTGCATACTGCCATGTTTGAGGGGACTATGTCACAGATGGTGTCCTGCTGTAGCACTCCAGGACAAGCACTGGACTGCTAACCTAAAGGTCAATGGTTCAAACCCACCAGCTCCTCCCCCAGAAACTCTATATAGGACATCTATGAGTGGAAACTTACTTGATGGCACTAACAACAGTAACAACATGTCACAGAAACTAGGGTCCCATGATGGCACAAAGTGTTTGAGTTTAATTACTAACCTAAAGGTTGGTGGTTCAAACCTACCCAGTAGCACCATGAAGGAAAAATCTCATAATCTGCTTCTAGAAAAATTACATTCAAGAAAATCCTATGAGACAGTTCTATCCTGTAACAGATGAGGGTGCTATAAGTTCTAATAGAGTCAAAGACAGTGGGTTTTGGTTTTCTTTTGTTTTTATTTATTGATCCAGAAAGTCTTTTAGCAGCCTTGGAATTGTGCTGTCTCCCACTCTGTGTTCCCTCTGCTTCCCTAGCTCCTGGCAATCCAGAAAGTGCTGGATGCTTGATCTGACTCTCCAAGGGTCTAGGAAGTCCTTGAGAACAGGAACATTTTTCTTGTTTGTCTTTATGCTTCACATACTGAGTACTGTATATACAGTCTAGCAGTAGGGACTCACTAAACATTGAACAAAATGAAATAGCCAGGAAACTATTGATATATGTTTATTTTTGAAATATATTGCTTTACACATTTTTAACATGAAGCAATTCTACACCATCATGTAAAGGAGACATGCAGCAGAGGATCAATCGAAAGGATTGTGTTTTGGCTGCTATGGTGTAGGGAGAGCAAGTGTTCCTTCCAACTATGATTTTATGAAGAACAAAAAAAATACTACACACAATGTAAGATTTTCCCTGAGTGATTCAGTTTGACTGTTGAGCAATTGCATTCATTAGTCAATTGCCAAGGACACTCACCACACTGTCTTGTTTTTGTACAGTCAAGACTTTTAAACAGGAGTGCTGTGACTCTGTAGAGTAGGCACTGGATTGCTAACCACAAGGTCGGCAGATCCCAGGGAGAAAGGTGAAGCTTTCTGCTCCCCAATGATTTACAACCTTGTATAGGCTCACACTTAATAACAACAACAGACTTCTGAACAGAGATAAATTAGGGTGGTTTTTCTGAGGTAAACCAAGGGCTGCATTCTGGATTCCATTTCAAGTCATCCTTGTTACTACTCTTTTCCTAGATTCTGTGGACAGGAAGGAGCCTGAATGTGGTGAAAGATTATTATTCCAGTATGACCAATTTATTCAATAACCTGTTTTATGAAGATCCTTGAGAATATAACTGACTGGGCCCATGTTCAACACAGCATTGTCTCAGAAGAAATTCAGAATAAATGACTCTCTTAATTGTTTTAAACCCTGAAGGAACACACTTTTCTGAGTGAGAACTCAATCAGAAGTAGAAAAAAACTGCCTTTTCTTGATTTCCCATTATTTCTGAAATTATTTGCCCAGCTCTGCCTATACTTTTGATGCATTATCTTTGGATAACTATGAGAAGAAAATGAGGAGACAGAAAGAAACACAAATGAAGCATTTTAAGTGTCTTAAAGCAGGCCTCTTCCTTCGTATATTTAATTAAGCCTGAACAGGCACTTGCGATGTCAAGTCCTGGAAAAGTTTCTTTTTCTTTTATGCTTAATAGCTTTAGTCCATTTTTTGTAATAATATATATCACATGAGCTAATTGGATGCTGGGCTTTGTCATTTATAAATGGTTTGCACTATCTGGGCTGAAAATCTCTAAACTGAAAAGCAGGAAAATTTTATCAAGTGTAAAGGTGCTAGAGTATACATATTTTTCCTAATTTAAAAATAAAACTGTTCTCAGTAAACCTGAAAGACTAGCTTTGAATCACAGTAAGCCAGACTAATAGCTAAAACCAACAAATCCACCATGAGTTAATGAAGATGAAAACCAAAAAGAATCAGAGTTAAAACAATTTAGGACAACAAAATCCAATTTACTTAATTTATTATGGGGGATAAATTGATATAGGGTTAAATATAAGAAAACATGTTAGTAATCAATTCAAAAATGTAATGTGGAAACACCTGTATGTGCATTATCAAATAAAATATCACATACCAAGACATAATAAAACTAAAACTCTGGAAGAAGTATAGGCAGAAACTACAGAAAAAGTATGTTTTTGTTGTTAAGTGCTGTCAAGTCGGTTCTGATTCATAGCAACCCTGTATAGGGTATTGGCTGGTGAGCTTGACCCACCAATCTTGGGGCTAAAATCGACCTTGCAGTCCAGTGCATTAGCCCACAATGCCACACCAGAACTCCAGAAAAAGTATAGTTTCTTCTAGAAAAAGTATAAAAGAAACGAAATAGAGAGCTATTACCTGTTTGTAGGTGGTTGTTGTTAGGTGCCATCGAGATGGTGCTGACTCATAGCAACCTTCATGCACAGCAGAACGAAACAATGCCCAATCCTCACTACTGTTGCCACACTTGAGTCAATCAATGCTGCCACCTGGACATTCTATCTCGCTGGGGTCTTCCTCTTTTCCTCTGACCCTCCACCTTACCAAACATGATATCCTTTTCCAGTGACTGGTCCCTCCTGACAATATGTCCAAAGTATGACAGATGAAGTTTGGCCATTCTGGCCTCCAAGGAGCACTCTGGCTGCACTTCTTCCAACACAGATCTTTTGGTTCTTTTGGCAGCCCATGGCACTTTCAATATTTTCCTCCAACACCATAACTCAAAAGCATCAATTCTTGTATGGTCTTCCTTATTCACTGCCCAGTTTTCGCATGAATATGAGGTGATAGAAAATACCATGCCTTGGGTCAAGCTGACATCTTTGCTTTTCAACACTTTTAAAAGATCTTGTGCAGCAGATTTGCCTAATGCAATAGGTTATTTGATTTCTTGACTGCTGCTTTCATGAGTGTTGATAGTTGATCCAAGAGGAATGAAGTTCTTGACAACTTCAATCTTTTCTCCATTGATAAGAACGTTGTTTATTGTCCAGTAGTGAGGATTTTTGTTTTCTTTACATTGAAATGTAATCCATACCAAAGGCTGTGCTCTTTGATCTTCATCAGTAAATGTTTTAAGTCCTCTTCACTTTCAGCGAGCAAGATTGTATCATCTGCATATCACAGGTTGTTAATGAATCTTCCTCCAATCCTGACGCCACACATTTTTCTTCATATAAACCAGCTTCTTGGATTATTTGCTCAGAATACAGGTTGAATAAGTGAAAGAACACAACCCTGTCACATACCTTTCTTAATTTTAAACCAGTGTTCCCATGTTCTATTCAACAACTGCCTCTTGATAAATGTATAGATTCCTCATGAGCACAGTTAAGTGTACCAGAATACTCATACTTTGCAATGTTGTCCATAGCTTGTCATGATCCACACAATCAAAAGGTTTTGCATAGTCCATAAAGCACAGGTAAACATCTTTCTAATATTCTCTGCTTTCAGCCAAGATCCATCAGACATCAGCAATGATATCCCTCATTCCACAGCCTCTTCTGAATCCAGCTTGAACCTCTGGAAGTTCTCTGTCAATGTATGCTTGCAGCCATTTCTGTATTACTTTTAGTAAAACTTTACTCGCATGGGATATCAGAGATATTGTCCAATGATTTCCGCATTCCATTGAGTCACCTCTCTTTGGAATGGGCAAAAATACAGATATCTTCCAATCAGTCAGCCAAATAGTTGTCTTCCAAATTTCTTGGCAGCGATGAGTGAGTGCCTCCTCCTGTGCTGCATCATTTTCTTGAAAGATTTCAATTTTTATTCCATCAATTCCTGGTGCCTTGTTCTTTGCCAGTTCCTTCAATGCACCTTGGATTTCTTCCTTAAGTATCATTGGCTCTTGATCATATGCTATGAAATGGTTGAACATTACCCATTTGCTTTTGGTACAGTGACTCTGTGTATTCCTTCCATTTTCTTTTGATGCTTTCTGTGTCGTTCAGTAATTTGACCAGAGAATCTCTCAATAATGAAAGTCGAGGCTTGAACTTTTTCTTCAGTTCCCGCAGCTTGAGAAATGCTGGCGTGTTCTTCCTTTTTGGTTTACTGACTCCAGATCTTTGCATATTTTGTTGTAATATTTGGCTTTATGTTTGTAGGTAGAAAGGCTAAATACTTTCAATGATGGCAATTAATTTCCATTTTAAATGTAATTTGATATCACTCTAAATAAATCTCATCACAATATCACTTAGAAATTAATAGCAGTTTTTCAAAGTTTAACAGAAATGATAAATAAGTGAAATTAGTCAAGAGAGTTAATTTCTCAATAGTAATTAGGAATTACTTGATACTGAAATAAATAAATTCCATGCAATTAAATCAGCAGGGAATGAGTGAAAAAAAAAATTCAAATAAATAGAAAGAAGGATTATCTCAAATATGTTGTTGTTGTTGTTGAGTGCCATCGAGTCGGATCCGACCCATAGCGACCCTGTACAGGGTTTCCGAGGCTGTAAATCTTAACGGGAGCAGAACGCCTCATCTTTCTCCCGCGGAGCAGCTGGTAGTTTCGAACTGCTGGCCTTAAGGTTCGCAGCCCAATTTGTAACCACTACGCTACAGGCATATTTAATTTAAAGCAATAAATGATATAGCTGTTATTTTAATTCAATAGAGGAAAGGTGCGTTATTCACCAAATAGGATTGGGACAGTTAGTCCACTATTTGAGAAAGTTGAAAAACAATGGAAATAAATTTCTTAACATATACTAAGTCATATCGGGAGGCAAAGTCACTAAGAAGTTTGTTTTTTTAAAGAAAGAGTTAATAAGATAAATATACTTTCTCAAAAGTATCTCAAAATGGAGTATAGATATTAAGGAGCTCTTTCTTATTGTGGGTGGGAATGCAAAATGGCACAGCCACTTTAGAAGACAGTCTAGAAGTTTCTGATAAAGCTAAACATAGGCTTACCATATGACCTAGCAATCACATTCCTAGGTATTTACCAAAAAGAAACAAATATGTATGCCTCCATAAAAACCTGTGCACAAATGTTTACAGCAACTGTATTCATAATTGTTCAGTATTGGAAGCAACCAAGATATTCTTCAGGTGAATAGATAAACAAACTGTGGTACATTCATACAGCACAGTTTTATTCAGTGATTAAAAGAAATAATCCAGCAAGCTGTGAAAACAAAACAAAACAAAAAATTCTGACAGAACTTTAGATGCACACTGCTAAATTAAAGTCCCTGAGTGGTATAAGAGATTTGTGATCATCACTTAACAATAACAACAGCAGTAACCTGAATGTTGGGGTTTGAACCCACTGTAATAGCAAAATACCAACCTTTCACTTTGTTTATAAATGAAAGCAAAGAGTTTTATTGAAAAGTAGAGAGCTTCTTGAATACTACCAGGCACGGTGCTATAGTGCTCCAAATTGAAAGAAGAGAGTGAAGTTTTTACTGGATGGAGTAAACAACAACAACATGCTCACAGACACAAAGGGTACATGACAAAATATTACAAGGGAGTTGTTAAACTGCAATCCTTCTGAACATGATCATTTCTGTTTCCTAAAGTCCTAGTACATGTTGACCACGGCATCCTTTCTGAATTGAACCATGCAAACACTCAACAAATGTATCTTTATCAAATAATTCTTGCACAAGCCAAAATCTTGACCCTTGTTTCTTTTGAGCTACAAGCAATTCAACTTTTACAAGATGATGAATTGTGTTTTCAGAGCAGCTAAAGCAGCTTTTAGTCCAACATGCTTCACTTAGGAATGAGACAGCCACTGTCATAACAAGACTCAGTTTGGGGTTTGCTTACATACCACCCAGAAGCACCATGGGAAAGGGTCTGAAAACCTGCTTCTGTAAAGAGTACAACCTATGGAACAGTGCTACTCTGTCACAAATGGGGTTGACATGTCAGAAACAACACAAAAGCAATGGGTTTAGTTTGGTTTGAAGTACAAGAAGGCAGACCAATAAAGCTGCATACTGTTTGCTTCCACCTGTATGGCATTCTGGAAAAGGCAAAACTAGAGAGAGAAGAAGAAAATTAGTGATTGCCAGGTGCTCTGGGGCCAGGGAAAGAAATGAATAGGTACAGCCCAGGATCTTTTTAGGGCAGTGAAACCATTCTATATGACCCTGTAATGGTGGACACATAGAATTCTACATTTGTTAAAACCCATAGGGCTGTACAACACCAACAGTAAGTAATAATGTAAACTATGCTGTTGTTGTTGTTACGTTCTATCGGTTCTGACTCATAGTGACCCTGTATAGGGTTTCCAAGGAATGGCTGGTGAGTTTGAACCGCCGACATTGTGGTCCAGTGCTTTGTTCCACAATGCCACACCAGGACTCCAATGTAAACTTGAACCGTGTTGCTGTTGCTGAGTGTTGTTAAGTTGGTTCTGACCCATAGCAACCCTGTATAGGGTTTCTGAGGAGCGACTGGTGATCTGGAACCACCAGCCTTGTGTTCAAACCGACTTTGCAGTCCAGTGCATTAACCCACAACATCACATGAGGACTAAGGTAAACTTGGGACTTAGTCAATGATAATGTAACAATATCAGTTTATCAACTATAGACAATGTATTACAGGAATATAAGAATTAACAACAGGAGAAACAGTGTGCAGGGTGGGGGAAGGAGGACTTGTGGGAATTCTACTTTCGTTACAATTTTTCTGTAAGCCTAAAGTTGCCCTTAAAAAACTCTATTAAAATGTATAATGAAACAAGTAAATATACATTGGTGATATCTAAGCATAAATACTTAATTCAGAAACTATACTGGGAAAAGCTTAATATGTGAAAAACTATACAAATTTAATAAAGGAAAAGTATACTAAATTAAAATGCAAACTAAATTGGGTAAATAATGTTTTAATGACAATGTACCAGCAGAAACTCACCAAAGGGTGTGATTAAGCATTTACTGGATTGTAAACTTTTTGAGAGGAGCCCTGATGGTACGGTAGTTAAAGCGCTCGGCTGTGATGATAAAAGAGGCCAGTGGTTTGAAACCACCAGCTGCTACACAATAGAAAGATGTGACAATCTGCTTCTGTAAAGATTTACAACCTAGGATAGTCTGTGGGCTAGTTCTTTTTTTTCCTTTATTTATTTATTTATTTTAATGTTTTATTGTGAATTATGTGCTAGTTTACATGGGAGAACATTGGTTTTACATTCATTCTATCGTATATCATCTCATTGCCATGGTTACAATCCCCTCCATGCAGTCCTTCCCCAGTACCCTCCAGGTCTTCAGCACACAGTCGCTCTCCCTCTCTGGATCTAAAGTCTCCAGCTGCTCCATCGCTCCACGTCATCATCTCTGGCTCCATTTCAGGCATCACTGCTTCTCTGGGTAGGATCCTGCTCTCGGCTCTTCTCCCTTGATGGTCCTAGGGACCTCCGCTCCTAGACTGAAAAGTTAATCATTTCCCTCCTTGCTATAAAATGTCTATCTTTATATTTCCAACCCTCACAATCAGTCCTGATAACAATTATTCACTATTGTATCACAAGAGACCCATCTGCATTTCATTGCATCAGCCCCGGCTAGTCAGACTGAATACTACTAACTGGAGAGTCTACCTTCCTCCAGGCCCTCTGGATCTAGTGTGGGGTAGTTCTTATCTATCACATGAGGTCGCTCTGAGTACAAACTGATTCAGTGGCAATGAGGTGTTGGTGAAAAAAGAAAAGTGATGAAAGAAAATTGTAATCAAAAGTCAAACTTCATATTATTAAGAATTTAATAAGCATAATAACATAGAAGCATTTATACGAGGTCAGTGTCTTATGTTATTGTTATGTGCCATTGAGTCAGTTCAGACTCATAGCGACCCTGTATAGGAGTTCCGAGGCTGTAAATCTTTATGGGGGAAAAAAAAAAGCATCTCTCTCCTGTACAGTTCCTGGTGGATTCCAGCTACTGACCTTGTGGTTAGCAGCTCAACTCTTTACCCAACACATTACCAATTCTCAGATATTTAAGGGGTTTTGCTCAGAAACCCTATATAGTGTCACTATGAATTGGAACTGAATGTAACTTAACCACCACACAAATTTCTATGACTGCAAGATCTGTATAGACTCGTGTGATCATAACCATAATCATGATAGTAAAAAGTCCCATAACTCCCCCCAAATTTATCTAATTAGCTTCCTGTAATCAAATACTCCTTTTTTGATCCAATGTAATAATGTACCTAATCTGCTGTCAATTTTATGTCATTTCAATCGTTATTGGCACTCGTTCTAAGGGGTGGACTTTTCACATCATTTTTCTCCATTTCTCAAATTTTTTTCTTCTATTAATAACAATATATAAGAGTAAAACAATATATAAGAGTAAAACAGAAATGTCAATTCTTAGAATGTATTATATACCTACTGCTCAGTTATTGACTACTTGCTATCTGACATTTCACATTTTTGAGAATAGTAAAAAATCTACTGTCTGACTATTTTGTGAATTAATGACATACATCTGGCAGTGATGTCAATGGTGACAGTAACACTAACTTTGATGGCTACAGTTATGTGTCAATGTGGCTATGTCATAATTCTTAATGATTTGGCATTTATATAATGATGTAGTCTTCCTCCATTTTGTGATGTGATGTGGTTATCATCCAGTTTTTACATAAGCAATTTTTGCACAACGACTTCATCTTTTGAAGCAAACCATGTTGATAAGTGATGAGTGATTATAATATGATTGTCCAGTATCCAGCAGACCTTAATTGAGTAGAAGAATTAAATGCTTTTGCAAAATGGTCCTTTAGTAGAAAACATGTGGTGCATTGTCTGTATGGTTGGATTCTGGAGACCATTATGCCACATGAAAACATTAATAATCAGGCATAGAACTTTTAGTCAGCATTTTTTCCAAAGGCTTCTAAAAACTTTACCAACAGAAACTATTCATCTATACAAAAAGTAAGACAAGGACACCAATGCATTCTAAAAACTACGGGATACTATATAGGACTAAATCACATGGGTTTCTTTTAACAGCCCATACAATTAAAAAAAAATTTTTTTTTAAGTTTTTATTGTGAGGTTTACATGGGAAAACATCAGTTTTACACTCATCCTATCGTATTTCATTTCATTGCAATGATTACAATCCCCTCCATGCATCATCAAATAACCAAAGGGTATACCACACAGGCCTGCCCCCCGGCCACCAGCACACAGCTCTTCTCTCTCCCTGAGTTCAGTGTCCCTAGCCACTCCATCTATCCACCACATTATCTCTGTCTCCATCCCTGGTGTCACTGCCTCTCAGGGTAGAGTTTCACTCTCCATACTTCTCACTTGATGGTCCCAGGGACCTCCACTCCTGGGCTTCAAAATCAATCATTCTCCTCCTTTTGTCAAAAAACACCTACCTCTATATTTCCTACTCTCACAGTCAGTCCTGATGGCAATTATTCAGTATTGTACCACGGGAGTCTTATCCCCATTTCCTTTCACCAGCCTGGTCCCAACTGATTGGAAATCATTCAGTGGTAATTCTACATTCCCCCGCCCCATCTGTAACTAGGCCCCCTCTTGAAAAAGCTTGTTAGCCAGTCACTTCTTGCCTTTGTAGCACCCCCCCCCCATTTTTTTGTTGCCAATGTCTAAGTTGCCCATCCCGGTCAACCCTGTGTACTGAGGGGCTGGGAGTGATCCTGGCTGTAATGATTTGTTCCCTTTTTTGAGCTACTACATCCATAAGTATAGGTAAAGTTCATCAAATTGTAGCAGGTTACTCCTTTTATTTTTACCCCCTCTTCTTAGATCTTCTAGTCCAGTTCTAATCATTCAGCCATCGAAGCCAGGTCAAATGGGTACTATCTGCAAGTATGGGTGTTCCCGTGCATCTCCCCTCACTTCATATCAGCTGGACACTTCACTCTCTGCTCTATTCCTCCGTGGCCATGTCACTGGCTCTAGGCCCAGGAGTCCCCAAGTTTGCCATACTTCTGGCCATCGAGGTCTCCACCCAGGTTCACAGGGGTCTATTGAATGTGGTCGGGCTTAGCTCGCAACTTCATTGCTGTTATTTCCCCTTCCCCTTATCGGTGACCAACATGGTCACCAGCCAGACCACCAAGATTCAAGAGACATCCAAGCATCTTGACATTATTCCCATCTTTTATCCCTTCAAACCATGCCACAATCCCTGTATTCTGGAGTCGCGTTGTTCCAAGATTGTGCATACATCATCCTTTACTTCTGTCCCACTTAGCCCATGAGAACCTGCCTATCTGTTCTCCCATCAGCCTTGTTTTCCATTCCTCTCCCCCTTCTTGTGGTTTGCCCCGCTACAACCCCCCCACCCCGAACTCAAGCTATCCTGTGTCTATTCCCTACCTTGTGCTTTATCTTGCCCTCCCTCACTCCCCACGTCTCATCCCATACATCCTGGTGATCAACAAATATATATATTTATATATAATTTTTCCCCCTTTTAGTGTGGGTTCTTTTTCTTACTCTTATAATAATGGTCCTATGCAGTATTTCTCCTTTTGTGACTGACTAATTTCACTCAGCATATGGTCCTCAAGGTTCATCCATGTTATGCAGTGGCTTGCAGCTTCCTTATTGTTCTTAAGGTAGCATAGTATTCCATTGTTTGTATGTACTACAGTTTGTTTATCCATTCTTCAATTGATGGGCACTTAGGCTGTCTCCATCATTTTGCTATTGTAAATAGTGATGCTATGAACATTGGTGTGCATATATCTACTCATATTATGGCTCATATTTCTTGTGAGTAAATACCAAGTAGAGGAATTGCTGGATCATAAGGTATTTCTATTTCCAAGTTTCTGAGGAAGTGCAATATTGCACTTTTTTGGTTGGCCCATTTTGCAGTCCCACCAACAATGTAGGAGAGTCCCAGTCTCTCCACATCCTCATCAGCATTTATTGTCCTCTACTTTTTTGATCTTTGCTGTTATTGCTGGTGTGAGATGATATTTCATTGTTGTTTTGATTAGCATCTCTCTAATGGCTAGCAATCATGAACCTTTCTTCATATGTTTTGTTGGCTGCCCAGATCTCTTCTTTGGTGAAGTGTCTGTTCATATCCTGTGCCCATTTTTTAATTGGGTTATTTGTCTTTTTCTTGTAGAGGTGTTGTAGTTTCCTATATATTTTAGAAATGAGTTCCTTGTCTGATGTGTTATTGCAAAATATTTTTTCCCATTCTGTGGGTTCCCTGTTTACTCTTTTGGTAAAGTCTTTTGATGCACATAAGTTTTTAATTTTTAGTATGTCCCACTCATCTATTTTGTCTACTTTTGTTTGTGTACTTTCCAAAATGTTTGGTAGTCCATGTATTCCCTGTATTAGAGCCCTCACTTTTGTCCTCATTTTTTTCATTGATGACTTTCATAATTTGGGGAATCACATTTAGGTCTTGAATCCAGGCTGAGTTGGTTTTTGTATAGGGCATGAGGTAAAGGTCTGGTTTCAATCTTCTGCATATTGCTTTCCAGTTCTGCCAGCACCATCTGCTAGAGAGACTATCTCCTCCCCGTTTGACATACTTTGTCGAAAATCAGTTGGCTGTATGTGGATGGGTTAATTTTTGGATTCTCAATTCTATTCCATTGATCAATGTATCTTTCATTGTATCAGTACCAGGCTGTTTTGACCACTGTAGCCATGTAGTAAATTTTGAAATTTGGGAGTAAAAGGCCTCCAATATTCTTCTTCTTCTTGAGCAGTACTTTGCTTATCCTGGGTCTCCTTCCTTTCCTTATGAAGTTTTTAATTGTCTTTTCCATCTCTTTGAAGAATGTCGCTGGAATCTGGATTGGGATTGCATTATATGTGTAAATTGCTTTGGGTAGTATTGACACTTTCATGATGTTGAGTCTTCCTATCCAGGAACATGTTATGTTCTTCCACTTTTGTAAGTCTCTTTTGGTTACTTGTAGTAGTGTTTTGTAATTCTCTTTGTATAGGTCCTTTGTTTCTTTGGTTACATTAATTCCTAAATATTTCAACCTTTGGGCAGCTATTGTAAATGGTATTTCTTTCCTAATGTCTTTTTCAGTGCTGCCGTTGTTACTGTAGAGAAATCCAACTGAGTTTTGTATGTTGATCTTGTACCCTGCCACTTTGCTGAATCTTCCAATGATGTCTAGTAGCTTTTTTACTGAGTCTTTGGAGTTTTCTATGTATAGAATCATATTGTCTGCAAATAGAGTTTTATTTCCTCTTTGCCAATTTGGATGCCTTTAATTTCCCTATCTTGCCATATAGCTCTGGCTAATACTTGCAGAACAATATTGAAAAGGAGTGGTGAAAAAGGGCACCCTTGTCTGGTTCCTTTTTGCAGAGGAAAGGCTTTCAATTTGTCTCCATTGAGAGTAATGTAGGCTGTTGGTTTTGTATATATGCTCTTGATTATGTTGAGGAATTTCCTTTCAATTCCTACTTTGTTAAATGTTTTTATCAGGTATGGATGCGGGATTTTGTCAAATGCCTTTTTTTGCATCAATCAATATGATCATGTGGTTCTTTTCCTTTTTCTTATTTATGTGGTGGATTACATGGATTGTTTTTCTAATGTTGAACCATCCTTGCGTTCCTTTTATGAAACCTACTTGGTCATGATGAATTATTTTTTTATGTGCTGCTGGATTCTGTTGGCTAGGATTTTGTTGAGAATTTTTGCATCTGTGTTCATGAGGGATATTAGTCAGTAGTTTTCTTTCTTAGTGATGTCCTTCCCTGGTTTTGGTATGAGGGTTATGCTTGCTTCATAAAAAGTATTAGGAAGTTTTCCGTCCTCTTGTATATTCTGGAATAATTTAAGTAGAATTGGTGACAGCTCTTCCCTGAATGTTTGGTAGAACTCACCCATGTAGCCATCTGGGCCTGGACTTCTTTTGGTTGAGAATTTTTTGATGACCTTATCAATTTCTTCTTTTGTTATGGGTCTGTTCAGGTTTTCTACTTCACTCTGTGTAAGTTTTGGTGGTCTTGTTTTTCTAAAAATGAATCCATCTACTCTAAATTTTCGAATTTGTTGAAGTACACCTCTTTCATAGTATTCTGTTATAATCCTTTTGATTTCATTTGGTTCCATTGTGACATCGCCTATGTGGTTTCTAATGCAAGTTATTTGTGTCTTCTCCCTCTTTTCTTTTGTTAGGTTTGCCAGTGGTTTGTCGATTTTATTAATCCATTCAAAGAACCAGCTTTTTGTCCTATTGATTCTTTCTATAGTTTTCTGTTTTCCATCTCAGCTATTTCTGCTCTTATCTTTATTATTTCTTTTCTTTTGGTGACTGTAGGTTTCCTCTGTTGGTCAGTTTCTAATTGTTGGAGATGTTGTGTTAATGTGATAATTTTGGTTCTTTCTTCTTTCTGGATGTGTGCATTATTGCTATAGATTGTCCTCTTAGCACCACTTGCGCTGTGTCCCCAAAATTTTGGTATGTTGTGTTTTCATTTTCATTTGTTTCTAGGAATTTTATGAATTCATGTTTAATTTCTTCTTTTACCCATTCACTTTTCAGCAGAGTGTTGTTCAGTTTCCATGTATTTGACTTTATTTCCTTAGTCTTCTTTTTGTTGATTTCTAGTTTTATAGCATTGTGGTCTGAAAAGATGCTCAGTAGTATTTTAATGTTTGTAAATTTATGGAGGCATGCTTTGTGACCTAACACATGGTCATTCTGGAGAACATTCCATGTTCACTGGAGAAGAAAGTATATTGTGCTGTTATTGCATTGAATGCACTGTACAATAACAATGGAAACACTGAATATATACATTTTTACTACTTCCAGATTTATATTTTCAGTTGACTAGTACTCCTCCTTTGCTAGTCCATAAAAAATGTCCTCATTAATCAGTTATCTATATGAAATTTCTATCTAGGAAGGTAAACCTTGAAGATATCTGGCAAATGCAAGTCTATTTCTCCACTTCATCTACCTAAATATTCAGTGTTCAATTATTATTATAATCACTATTACTACTACTATTATTATTGCTCATATTTGCAGATCAATTGTCTCTAGAAAATTAATTTCACTTTCCATTGCAGCTCAGCTCATTGGAAATTACTAACTCGATAATGATGGAAAGAGGGAAAATATTCAGGAAACATCTGGCAAATTGCAAAGCAATGCTGACTATTTTCTTCCCCATAGAATTTATTTTTATTATCTTCTCTTTCTTTCCTATTAAATTTTAATAAAAAATATACATAATGTGCCGTAGTTTACTTGGAACACATAAATTAGAGTGTACTTTTACAATTAACTCCTGTTTTCATTATCTTCATCCTGGTACCTCGTATCAGTCATAAGTTAAACATCAATCTGTCAGTTTTCTGGGATTGTGCTATGCAGATATATCTTTAAAGTCTGTACGATAAGGGAGTAATTGAACCCAATTGTTTTTACTCATCCCTGAATACAATGGTTTAACTTTACTAATTCTGTTCAGTTCTTTCTAAATTGTGTAATTAATGATATTATCTAACACAATTTATATTTCATAAAAATGTCCTTGCTATTTTCATGCAAAAGTGATCTAGTTGGAAGCTTCCTATAATGAATCTATTGGTCTAACTAAAGAGATATCCTATGATTTTAATAAAAGTATGTTGAATTAGGAAACAGAAGGGCTTGTAGGGGTGTGACAATGCCAGTTTTATTTTCTGTTCTACAACTTTACCAGATATGCTGCCCACAACATCACCAGTAATTTTGATAGGAGCCAACTGAATGTTCATTGCAGTTCTTACATTGTCTGGCATTCCCTCTTCCACAGAACTGTCTGTCAGTGGCTTCCTTGATGCACTTTCTCAAGCATCTTTGCCAGTGTCTACCCCAGAGACTCCATATAATAAGCATTAGACTACAAATTACAAGATCAGCAGTTTGAACACACCAGTAACTCTGTGGGAGAAAGATGAGGATTTCTGCTTCCAAAAAAGATTTCAAACCTTGGAAACGCCATACAACAGTGTTGCTATGAGTCAGAATTGACTTGGCTGCACTCAACAACAACAACAACAAATCCTTTGCCAAATCCCTTAATCTTCAGGCTGCTTTACTTTTACATTTCTGTGCTTTGCACGGCCCTACCATAGGGCATCTCAACCTAATCTGTCAGTCTACCTCAAATCTATTCCTGAGCTTCACATCTCTACATTGAAGAAGAACTATTGTTAGTGATTAAGAAGAAACTTGCTAGACTTAATTGCCTAACTAAAGATTCTTAGTCACCACTTATTGGTTGAGGTATAGTGGTTGTTTTGAAGTAGGCAGTGAGCATTGTGATTAAGATACAAAGATTCCATTCCTTACTTCACCACTTACAATAATGTCATTACCTATGGAATGATGTAACTTTTCCAAGACTTGCTTTCTTCATTCAAAAACAGGATTATTAGCAGTAAACTGTTGTTCTAAATATCAAATGGTATAATTTATGTCAAGCAGTTAGCTCAATGCTTGGCAAGTTTTATATTCTATGTGTTTATTAAGTGCTATCTAGTTGGTTCCAGCTCATACAGACCCGTCTAGAGTTTCTGAGGAGTGACTGGTGAGCTTGAACCACAGACCTTGCAGTTCAAACCAACTTTGCAGCCCAGCACATTAACCCACAGAACTATACCAGAACTAATATAGACAGTAACTTTTGTAGTAGACAGATGTTTTCATCATAAATTTTGTACACATTTTCTCCAAGGGGGGGGGGATTCATTATGGAAAGAAAGAAATGATGTCCCGTTTTTCAAGGAGGCTTTACAAAGGCAGTCAAGAGATACAAAGAGCAAACTCCATCAACCTAAGACCCCATCAGTCTAAGAGAAATTGCACTGAGGAAACTACTGTTTTAGGAAATGGGGAAGTGGGGAGTGTGAGCATTGAACAGGGCATTGTGATGAGAGAAAGAAAAGCCACACATACTGGAAGCCCAAGAGAATTTGTCTGCTTATTTAATGATGGAGTGAGATAGAATGACAAGAATAATGATAGGAGAGAATATTTCTTCATCAGAAAATAATTAAGATAGTAGCTTTGCATTTTGAATTAGGTTCCCTTGATGCTACTTGAGACAGACAGTAAAGACAGAGATTTTTTAAAATTTGTTTGGCTATTGCATATCTTTTTCCCACAATACTGTGCAGTGAATTAGGCCACAGGACTTAATTTGGCATTATTATCATTACTGCTACATCCAGTTGCCTTCTTAGCCTATTTACCTGGATATTTCATAGACTTCCCAAACTCCAACAAACAGTTCAGGCCTGAAATCATGATCTCCACACCCAAACCTCTTCCTCTGCCCCAATAGATGACATTGGTAGGTATCTCTCAAGGCAGAAGTCCAGAGTACCTCATTGCCTTTCTTCTATCTTAACCCCAACATAAAATCATTCACCCTGTTCTGAAACAGGGTGTTTATCTCTAAACATCTTTTGAGTTTTTCCACTTCTCTCTCAAGTTCCATTCTATATTACTCACCCTCAAGAAAGTACACGACAAAAAGAAAAATACCAAAAAAAGAGTCAAAATTGGTCACTAACAAGTCAATTTTGACTCATAGCAACACTCCAGAACAAAGTAGAGCTGCTCCCATGGGGTTTCTGTGGCTGTAAGCTTTATGGAAGCAGATTGCTACATCATTCTCCTGTGGAGTGAGCAGCTCATGGGTTCAAACTGCCTGTCGTTTGGTTAGCTGCCAAGCACTTAACCAGTATACCACAAGGACCACTCAAAGCAGATCACTATTTTATTTTTCCAAGGTGCCTCTGAGTGTTATTGAACCACCAACCTTTTGGTAAGTAGTCCAATGCTTGAATGTTAGCACCACCAACGGAATAGAAAACTAGTGATAATAAAATATATAAAAATAGTAGCATTATATATATATATATATATATATATATATATATATATATATAGAGAGAGAGAGAGAGAGAGAGCTCTGGTAATGTAGTAGTTATGAATTGGGCTGCTAATCTCATGGTCAGCAGTTCGAAACTACCAGATGTTCCATGGGAGAAAGATTTACAGACTTTCTGCTCCCATAAAGATTTAGAGCATCGAAACCCTGTACAGGGTCACTATGAGTTGGAACCAACTCCATGACACATAACAACCATATATATATATATATATATATTTGAAGCATAACAACAACATATATATATTTGAAGCATGGTGGTTCTGTAGGATAAATACTGTATTGCAAATCACAAGGTCGGTGATCTGAGCCTACCAGACTACCAGAGGGAGAAAAATGAGGATGTTTTCTCCCACAAAGATTTATAGGCTTGGAAACCCTTATACAGAAACACTATGAATCAGAACCAACTCAACAGCACTTAAAAGTAGCTTTATATTGTATGGTGACTCTGCAGGATAAGCATTGGACTTTGAAATTCAAAGTCAGTGGTTCAAGTCCACCAGCTGCTCCTCAGAAGAATGATGAAGTTTTCTGCTCCAGCAGAAATGCCTATAGAAGTTCACTATGAATCAGAACCGACTCAATGGTACTTAACAACAGCATATATAGAGAGAGCCCCGATGGCATAGTGTGGTTTGTGTTGGGCTGTTAACCACATGGGCTGTGCTTGGAATTCACCAACAACTCCGCTGGGAAAGATGAAGCTTTCTATTCCCACAGAGATTAAGAGCCTCAGAAACTTTATACAGGGTCACTATGAGTCATACTCCTGGTAACATAGTAGGTTACACATTGGGCTACTAACAGCATGGTCAGCAATGTGAGTCCACCAGCTTTTCCTTCAGAGAAAGATGAGGTCTTCTGCTCCCATAAAGATGTATAGCCTAGCAAATCCTATAGGGTCATTACGAGTCAGAACCTACTTGATTACACACACTACCACTACCACAAGGAGACAGAATTGACTCAGTGTCACATAATAACAATATATGGCATCCTAATGTGGTTCTGTGGGTTAATGTGCCAGACTGCAAAGCCATTTGAACTGCAAGATCAGTGGTTCAATCTGACCAGCTGTTCCTCGGAAACCCTATACAGGGTTGCTATGGGTCAGAACAGACTCAATGACCCTTAAAAACAACAACTAGTGTGGAGTTCTGATGCCATAGTGGATATGGTGTTATCACCATATGTTAACCTTGCCTATTGCGGTCATTTTGTTAAGTTTTACAGAATGTCATCTTTCTAATTTAATTATTTCTTCCATATTATGGCTGGCGTTCTTCTTTAAAGTTGAGTGTTCCTCATTAATGTGGCAAATTTTTATTTTGAAATACAGCTTATACTGGAAATGTAAGATAAATGCTTAAATCTAACTCATTATTGTTGTTAGGTACTGTTGAATTATTTCTGACTCATGGTGACCCTATATACCACAGGAAGAAACACTACCTGGTCCTGTACCATGTTCACATTTATTGTAACCACAGAGTCCATTCGTCTTCTTGAGAGTTTTGCTTTACTCCCATGGCTCTCCACTTTACCAAGCATGATGTTTCTTCTATAGGGACTAGTACCTCCTGATAATATGTCAAAGGAAAGAGAGACAAAGTCTTACCATCCTCCCTTTTCAGTGGCATTCTAAGACAGAGTTGTTAACTGTTCTGGTGGTCCATGGAATATTTAATATTCTTCACCAATGCCCATAGTTCAAAGACTTCAAGTCTTCCTTCACCTTCCTTATTCATTGTCCAGCATTCACATGCATATGAGACAATTGAAAATACTATGACTTGGGTCAGGCATACCTTAGGCCTCAAAGTAACCACTTTGCTTTTTAACACTTTCAAGAGATCTTTTACTGAAGATCTGCCTAATGCAATGCTTCATTTGATTTCTTTACTACCACTTCCATGGGTGATGATTGTGGATCCAAGTAAAATGAAATACTTGACTTCAATATTTTCCCCATTTAGCACGATGTTGCTTATTGGTTCAGTTGTGAGGATTTTTGTTTTCTTTATGCTGAGGTATATTCCATACTGATGGGTGCAGTCTTTGATCATCACCTCTGTTTCAAGCCCTTTTCACTTTCAATAAGCAAAATTGTATCATCTGTGTCTCACAGTTTAATGAGACTCCCTTCATCTTGATACCAAATTCTTTTTTATATAGTCCAACTTCTCAGATTAATGCTTGCACATACAAATTGAATAAGCATGGTGAAAGGCTACAACCCTGCCATACACCTTACCCGATTTAAAATTATGTAGTATCCCTTGTTTTGTTCAATCTATTGCCTTTTGACCTATGTACAGGTCCCAAAGGAGCACAATTAAGTTTTCAGGAATTTCCATTCTTCAAAATGTTATCCATGATTTTTTATGACACACAGAGTCTAATGCCTTTGCATAGCCGATAAAATACAAGCAAACATGGTTCTGGCACTACCTGCTTTCAATCAAGATCTGTCTAACATCAGAAAGGATAGCCTTCATTTTACATGCTTTGCTGAATCGGCTTGAATTTCTAGTAGCTCTCTGTTGATGTACTGTTGTATTTATTGTTAAATTATTTTCAGTAAAACTGTATTTGTACATGATATTAGTAATATTGTTCAATAATATTCAGGTGCTGTTGGCTCACCTTGCTTTGTAATGGCCTTTCCAGTCTTTTGTCTAGATAATTGTCTTCCAAATTTCATGGCAGACTTGGGTGAGTACTTCTAGCATTGCATATATTTATTGAAACATCTCAATTGATAGTCAATCAATTCCTGAAGATTGGTTTTTCCTCAATGCCTTCAGTGTAGTTTAGACTTCTTTCTTCAATATTACCAGATTTTGATCATGTGTTGCCTCTTGAAATGGCTGAATGTCAACTAGTTCTTTCTGTTAATATATTCTGTGTATTCCTTCCATCTTTTCTTCTTTTATTTTTTGATGCTTCCTGCACTGTTCCATATTTTGTCCATAGAGTCCTTCAATATTGCCACTCAAAGCTTGATTTTTTTTTCTTTAGTTCTTTCAGCTTGAGAAACTGAAAATGACAACCTGAAAATGAGGAGTGTCTCACTCTTTTGTTACCAGATTTCAAGGTAAAAAATTGGTCTAATGGCTCCTTCATATTATTTGCAAAGGATTTTCTGATTTTCTCATTTACAGCTATAATTTTTGTCAGTTTTAAATGATTCAGTGCATGTGAAACTACTGAGATTTTTATTTTTTTTTTTTTTAGTCTAATAGGTTTTTGTGTAATTTCTACGTAACCTCCACATTCTTTCTTCCTTTGTTTCTTTTTTCTCTCCCTCCTTCTTTATTTGCTTCTTTCCTTCAGGCCATCTCCCTTTCTGTAATTCTTTTGAATATATTTAGGATTTGTACTGAACAATTTATTTTTTTTAAGAACGATGGTCACACCAGCCAGCACTTTCCATTCCAAATGCTTTCCTTTCAATATGGTACATACTTTCCTTCATTAGGAGATACATTCTGCATTCTCTCCCTCCCTTGGATCAGGTGGGCCTCTGACTACAGCTGAGTGACATTGTATTCCTTTCTAGGGTAATTAACTGAAGGCAATTTAAATGCTACCGATCTTCTTGGGATATTTAGCCTAGGAATTCAACCCCTATCATGTGAGGAAGCCAAGCAAGAATTTAAAACACAGAGGCAGGCTTCTGGAAATAGCCCCAGCTGAGGTTCTAGTTTACTGCCCGACATATGGATGCACGAGGTATTGGGTTCTCTCAAACCACAGCCTTTGAGATACTCCAGTTAATGCTGAGTAGACTAGAGAGAAACGGAGCTTGCTGAGCCCTCTTCAAATTGTAGATTCGTGAGCAATAAAAATGCCTTAAGGTGACCCTTAAGTCATTACATTCTTTGGTTGTTTGTTATGTAGCTTTAGATAAATAGAACAATTTATTTTTATATAATTCCAAATTTAGAGAGATTTTAACAAAGTAGAGCACAGAGATTATGTATGCCCTTTATTCAGATTATACAATGGTTTATATTTTGTCTTATTTGCTCTTTCTTAACTATCTGAAACATCATGCCCTATATTTGTAAATACTTCAGGAGGCATATTCTAATAAAATCTGAGAGAGTCAAAAATTAGCTGCACTCTTGTTGTTAAGTGCCGTCAAGTTGGTTCCGACTCATAGCGACCCTGTACAGGGTTTCCGAGGGTGTAAATCTTTACGGGAGTAGAAAGCCTCATCTTTCTCCCATGGAGCGGCTGGTAGTTTCGAACCGCTGACCTTAAGGTTCGCAGCCCGATTCGTAACCACTACGCTACCAGAGCTCCTTTCTTAACTATCTGAAACATCATGCCCTATATTTGTAAATACTTCAGGAGGCATATTCTAATAAAATCTGAGAGAGTCAAAAATTAGCTGCACTCTGGTTATATTAAAATGTCTGTTCATGGCTGATGACAACATTGAGCATGCACATGAAATGATTCTGTGGAATATACCAGTCACAGAAGACTATGTGGCAAGTCATTTGCGAATCAGCAATGGCTCTGCCTATGAAATAATCCATGACAGATTTGAGTTTCGAAACATTTTTGTGAGAGAAGTACTGAAACAACTCACAGAAGAGCATAAACAGAAGTGTTTGGACATCTATAAACAAAATTTGGACTAATACTCAAAGGAAGGTCAAAGTTTCTTTAAAAATTGTTACTGGTAACAAGACATGGACTCATCACTACAAGCCTGAGAGTAAATGGCCAAGTATGAAATAGAAACATCTTCAATCACCGACTGAAAACCAGTTCAAAAGTCAGCCATCAGCTGGAAAATTGATGCTTACAGTTTCCTGGGATTCCCAAGGACAAGTACTGGAAAAGTATTATGAAAAACAAGTTCCAACTGTCAACAGTGCTCATTACAGTGAAGAGGCGAAGCCTAAATTTGGGATTAAATGCAGAGGACTGTTATCAAAGGGCTTTGTGATCTTGCATGACAATGCAAGTCCACACACCTCTGCCTACACTGTTGACACTCTGCAAAAGCTTCCATTTTTGAGGTGTTAAAGCATCCTCCCTATAGTCCTGATCGTGCTACACCTTACTTTTATCTTTTTGGTCCCCTGAAAGCAGCCCTTAGAGGATAAAGATTCATCTGTGATGAAGAAGTGAAGACAGCAGTGCATTCGTGACTCACAGTTCAGTCTAAAATATATTTTTTTAAATAAGGGAATAGTAAAGCTTGTTGACAATTGGACAAAGTGTATTGAAAAGCACTGCAGGATAATGTGCTGTAGTGCAGGGTCAGTTTGAGCCACAAACTTGATGGTTCAAACTCAACAGCTGCTCTTTAGAAATCCTATACAGGGTCACGATGAGTCAGAACTGACTCAATGGCACTTCACAGCAACACTAAAGCTGATTAAAATAAATTCTACAGCCAAAGCACGTAATATATAATAATTCTATTATAAAAACCAGAAAATCAACATTAATGCAATACCATTATCTAATTCACAACAAATATTCAAACAGCCAATTATCCTAATAATGTTCTCATAGCTATATTTTTTTGTTATTGTCTAGAATCCAATCTAATAAGGTCACACATTTCATTTACTTGTCATATATTGTTAGTTTATTTTAATCTCAAAAATTTTGTCTTTTTTAATCTTGGAATTTTTCACTAGTATAAGATACTGGGAGCTACTGGGAGTGCAGAGGCTGTAGAGGATAAGCAATGGACTTTGAGCCATAAGGTCAGTGTTTGGAGTGCACCAATTGTTCTGCATAAGAAGAATAAGGCTTTGGGTTCCCACAAAGATTTACAATCTCAGAAACTCATAGAAACTGGGTCTCTATGAGTCAGAACTGACTCAATGGCATGTAACAATAACAATAACAACATAAACCAGTTAATTTGTAGAATGTTCCCCAATTTGAACTTATCTTATATTTCATCATAATTAAGAATGTATTTATTTTGGCATGAATAGCCCTAAAGTGATTTTGTGTGCCTTTTAGTGCAGCATCTACGAGGCACATGACATTGGTTGGTATTAGTAGTGGTGATACTGACTTGATTGTGGTTTAAAATAGAGACGACCAAGTTTCTTTTTCATAAAGTTACTATTTTTCCATTTATGGGGAAGGAAACACTTTGATGCTATTCAATATCCCATTCCTCATCAAATCCTCACCAGTTTGGGCATTCACTAGACTTTCTATCTCCATATTTCCTTCGATGTGTAATAGTTGACAATGTGCTGTCAGGGAGGGTTTTCCATTACACCCACACTCTTCTGTTTCATTTATTTACATTAATATGACTCATGAATTATTATTTTATTTAATGAGTTATAATCCATTACTCTCACTGTTCATTTTTATTGTCTAATTGCTCCAACTTTAACCAGTAAGAGTCCCTTCACATTGACTCATCCTTTTGCTATGTTCTTTGAATATTTCCTCAAATTGTAGTACAATAATATGTCCTATTCCTATTTTCAAGGGAGCCTTTGTTCTTACTAGTAAAGAACAGTATTTAGAAACCATTTTCTGAGTACCACTATGTGATGCAGAATCAGTGATGAATCTTAGGAACTAATTACATAGTGCTTAGACAATTGATAAGTACCGGATTTTTAACCACAAGGTAGGCACTTGAAACTCACCAAGGACACCTCTGAAACTCTATGTAGGTCACTATGATTCAGAGCAACAACTATGGAAAGATGTTAGTTCAAAGACTAAGGTGTACCTGACCCAACTCATGGTATTTTCAATAGCCTCATATGCATGTGAAAGTTGAACAGTGAATAAGGAAGAGCATAGAAGAATTGATGTATCTCAGTTATGGTGTTGGAGAAGAATATTAAAAGTACCACAGACTGTCAGAATAACAAACAAATATGTGTTGTAAGAAGTACAACCAGAATGCTTCTTAGAAGCCAGGATGGCCAGACTTTGTGTCTGGTCAAGTGGAGGGTCAGCAAAAAAGAGGAAGACCCCCAATGAGTTGAACTGGCAGAATGGCAGCAGCAATGGACTCAAGTGTAACAATTGTGAGGATGATGCAAGACCAGATAGTAGTGTTTCATTCTATTGTGCACAGGGTCACTGTGAGCGAGAACCTCCTCAAGAGCACCAAGCAACAAATATATGTGTGTGTGTGTGTGTGTGTGTGTGTGTGTGTAAAGAGTCCAAGTGTGGTGCTGTGGGATAGAGCATTGGACTGCAAGGTCGGTTTGACACCCATTGACCTTGAGGTGAAAGAGAGCACAGGAGGGGCTGGTTGGTCTGAAGTTTAGGAGGATATATGAACTCCTGAGCCCATGGATACTGACCTACCTTCTGGGGGCTAGGACTGAAAGTGAAGTAGCCAGCAGGTCTGTAGTTCAGAAAGGTGTACATGAACTCCGAAACTTGCAGCTAGTACCCATTTGACCAAGCTTGGATGGCTAGTTGACCAGAACTTGAATTGAGGAAGATAATGATGTTTGATACTGAGAACAAGTGCAAAGTGCTACCATTTGATAAACTAGACCTTTGCCTATGAATGCAGTGAATCAAAATTCCAATGGAATGGAAGGATTCTTAATATCAAGGAACAACCTTTTTTCCTCACTGTACTGGGTTGATAAGGATGATAAATTTAGACATTGGCTATCAAAATGAAGGCATGGCCTACAAATGAATGAAGTGGCTGGCTTACAAGTTTTCATGAGGGTGCTTAGTTTCAGTATGACGAGGGGTAAAATAGAATTCTCACTGAATAGTTTCCCTCTTTCCCAGATGTATCTGGTAAAAGGGGATGGGGGTGATGGTGATAAGATTTTATGTCTCAATTGTGAATAATTGTTAGCAAGACTAATTGTGATTGTCACACCTGTAATTTTACAAGATGTGTAATTAAAAGTGGGGAGTAGTTAATCTTTCATTGTGTAACTAAAAGTGGGAAGCAGTTAATCTTTCATTTCAGGAACAGATGATCCCAAAACCATCAAAAAGAAGGAGTATGAGTGGACCGTGAGATCCCTACTAATAAAAGGAGCGACAATAGAGTTGGTGACTGTGTGTCTTTGGGCAGGAGGCTGGCTGGCAGAATGTGCCCTTTGGACATTAAAATGAATATACATACTTTGATTTATCTGGTGAGCTGTAATCCACTTGCTGGTACAGTGCACAGAAGACCATGTCTGTGGGCAACAGCTGTAGCCAGACCCTGATCCAGGCCATTCCTGCCACTCGCCAGGTGGTCCTCAGTGACAGCGTACAACAGCCACCCAAGGACTATAGAATCATACCCAGTGGCACACTCTAGAACCACCCTGGGAGGTGCCAGGATCATCTACAACCAGAAATTCCTAATGGAATAATGGAACTCCAAAACACCACTCTAGAACCTGCCCACCATTCCAGGGGTCACCAGCCCTGCCAGTGAGGAGCCCCCTATGGAAGCCAGGCAGAGTCACTTACACAACAGTGCAGAAAACAAGCTTGCATGTGGCAAAGAGTCACAGTTTGAGATGGACATTTAAAGGACCCTACATCAGAGTGAACAATGCCTCTGGGCCCTTCAAGTCCTTCTTAGGAGAAGGATCACACCATTCAGGATTTATGAACATCATCACCCTGCACAGACATTGGATGAATGGTGTCAGTCACCAGTTCCTCTTCTCCCTTACTCAGGGTACCGGCTTCCCTTTCCCCTTAGTGAGCACCAGCAGATACCACCATGTGCCCAAGGGAAGCAACTCACAAGCACACCCTTGCAGTCCAGGGACCAGAAGTGGACACGAAGGAGCCCCTTTCAATGATGGTCTTGCTCCTCCAGCACCACCCTCTGGGGGTACCCCTTCCTTAGGCTGGTGTGCAGTGGGAAAGCATTTTTAGCCCTCCTTCACCCAGAGAGGG
This sequence comes from Chrysochloris asiatica, assembly GCF_000296735.1. Classification (NCBI taxonomy): domain Eukaryota; kingdom Metazoa; phylum Chordata; class Mammalia; order Afrosoricida; family Chrysochloridae; genus Chrysochloris; species Chrysochloris asiatica. The sequence goes on from NW_006408558.1 coordinate 1,956,285, forward strand.
AATAAAAGCTGCCTTCATCCTGGGGCTAAGAAATAAAAATTACCCCTTTGAATCACAATATCATTTGCACAGCCTAAATCTGCATTTATACAGTTTATGTGTTTTTTTTTTTTTTATTTATGTGGTTAAAGTGAAAATTAAGTAAGAAAACAATAGAATTCAAAGTAGAGATGCTTAAGAATTACATCAAAATTATATTCATTTTAGAGTTAAACTTTACCATTACATGAGATACATGAATGGAGTAGGCTTGCATAATCAGTAGTGTCCCAACTAATATTGAAGTTATAGACAAAATACTTAGAAAATATTCTTAAATAAAATCATAAGCATTTCATTACTCAGTGAACATCTCAGCTAAATCAGAACTTCCTTTCTTGGCCTTCAAAGCTGCAAACTTGTGAATCACATCATCTACATCAATGCCTTACACCAACGCACTTTCAATAGACAATTTCACAAGATCGGAAAACCCTGACTATTCAATGTAGACCACAAATAATTCTTTATGAGTTTCAGATTTGAAACGTTCCTCTCACACAAAGCTGCAGACACACAGACCATCAGAAATAATTTTAGACTTAGTGAAGGCATTCAAAGAGATTCTATGATGTCCCTTTCAGCTATGAAACACAAAATGTCTAATCTTGTCCAATCTTTGGCTTTTTCCAGATCAATTTCTGCTGCTCTCGGTTGCCTTCTCAACCTTAGTATTTCTATTAAAAACTCCCTCTTGGATAGCTTACCAAATGGGTACCTTGAACTCTTCTTCAGTGGCAGATATGAGATGCTTCTCTTGAATGGTCTCAAACATGACTGCTACTTCCTTGATAGCTCTTGAACAGATCTGCAGTTCAGAATGAAAGTAATCAATGCACTTAAAAAAAATCCTCTTATTTTCTTTTTGCAGAGTGAATCCAGCATCACTCACCTGCTCCTCATGCCCTGCCATCCTCTTCTTGAACCTGGCTTTTCTCTCAACTGTAATCCCCTATTCATCTGATTTCAAAAGTGCCTGTTCAATTGCATGAGTTCCACATACAGACAAAGATTTAGCACCTCTAACTTTGTCACCATCTTGTTGAGCGTTAAGCCCTTAGTCTGCAAGTATTGCCATGTAAAATTCACTTCCTGAAATACATCATACCAGATTCAGGTGGCAGAGAAAAGTGGAGTCACAAACAAGCAAATGACTTTGTGCTCTTCCTCCTTTGTCCAATTTTCCATGTGGATATATAGGGTTTCTGAGATTACAAATGTTTACAGGAGCAAAGAGCCTCATCTTTCTCCCATGAAACAAGCAATTGGTTGGTTTGAACCAGTTAGCACCCAATGCCACCAATGTTCCTTAAAAAATTGTTCATACATCCATTTAAAATACCTTTCTTGCTTTTTCTCTTGAGAATGGCTTGTGCAATTCTCTGTGAATTGCAGCCACACTGGCAGCATTATCATAACAGAGCAAGCAAGCATGGCCTAGTAGCATGTCACCTTCCAGGTTTTTTTTGTTTTTGTTTTTTTTTAATGTCAGGATGGAGAAGAACAGCTTGTTTCCTTTTTAAGAGGAAAAATCCTAGAAAAATTTATTTCATTTCAACTTTCCTATTACCTGAAGACCTTGTGTGGCACGATAGAATGAGAAGTGAATTCACAAGGTTGATTTTAAACCTGTATAGAATTTTCGAAAGGAGCTCTGGTAACATAGTGGTTACAAGTTGGGCTGCTAATCTCAAGGTCAGCAGTTCAAAACTACCAGTGGTTGTGTAGGAGAAAGATGAGGCTTTTTGCTTCCATAAAGATTTATAGCCTCACAAACATTATACAGTGTCACTACGAGACAGAACCGACTTCACAACACATAACCACCACCACCAGGGTTTCTGAGGCTGTAAATCTTTACAGGAGCAGAAACCCTCACTTTTCTCCTGTAGAGTGACTGGTGCATTCAAACTGCCAACCCTGTGATTAACAGTCCAATGAGTAACCCATTACCCAACACGTAACTCACTATGCCATGCAAGACTTTGCATTAGAAGTGATTTAGAACATTCAAAAAGGAAATCAGTATAGAGTTTTTTCCTTGTAGATATATAGATACATGTACATGGGTTTATGAAAAAGTATTTTTTGTTATAACTAACGACAGGGATATTTTTTATAAAAAGCAGTAAAGTTCTGCTGAAATGTTACCCCCACATTTTGTACACAGTCATCATTTTGGTGTTGCCGCTCTGACAGTGTCCCCCTAACGAACTGAATCTCCCTAGTGACACCAATGCTATTAGCCATTGTTATTATGTGCCATTGAGTCTGTTCCAACTCATAGTGACCCTGTACAGGCTTTCCAAGGAGTGGCTGGTGACCTTGAGCCACCGACCTTGTGGCTCAAACCGACTTTGCAGTCCAGTGCATTTCCCACAGCACCCACCAGAAGTCCCTCATGTCTATTTCCCAAGTTTTCTAGTGCATTAGGACACAATCATCCAATTCCACTAGACTACTTATTTTTACAAAAATCTGTAGGCCAGGAACTACTTGGTCACCTAAACTCTTGAGTTCTATAGATATTTGATTGTCTACACTTATTAGTTTAAGTTTGTAATTGTTTTTTCAGTGCATGCTATGAACCAAATGTCCTTTTTATCCTTGGCATTTCCTTCAAATCTATTCCACTCAGAGAGGTTCAACTATAGACAACCTAAGAACAATTCAGAGAATTCACTCCTAATATTGTGCTTCTGGAGCAACTGAAAATATTAAATTCTTTATCCGTAAATGTTCAGTCAGAGAAGCAGAACAACTTAAGTAATATAGAAAATTAATATAGAAGTTAAGCCTAAAAAACAACAAAGAGAACAAATTAAGCCTGCTGTTTTTGTATCTGAGTTGGGCCTGTGTTCAGCAGAGTTAGCAGCTAGAAAGTAAAGTTGGGCATGGAGCAGACATACTGAAACCCAAGAGGACCAGCTGCAGCCCATCACTCTCACTGTATAACCCAGATAATGCAAGTGACCTGAAGGACAAGCTGATTCCTGTCAGCCTGAAGATGCACATGCACACGTCCCAGTGTACAGAAGGAAGTCATCTGCCAGAGACTGGAGTTACATCAAGCCTGACAAGAAGGTGACATCAGTGCCACTGTGCATGAGCCACAATAACACCTGCCCTGAGTTCACTTTCAGAGTCTCAATGTGGCTACAACTTCACTTCTGCTTGCCAAATCATACTCAAGTTTTTTATTTGGTTGACCTGGTCCTCTAAAATATGCAGAAGAGATTGACAAAAAAATGAGCCCTTACATACATGCACCAATATTATTGTTGTTTGGGTTGTTAAGTGCCATCAGATCAGTTACAACTCATAGCAATCCAGTGCAGGGCTTCTGAGGAGTGGCTAGTGAACTTGAACAACTGACCTTCTGGTACAAACCAAGCTTTTGGTCTTGTACTTATCCTACAGCACCACACCAGGACTCTGACATAGACAGACATAATCCACACACAAACAAGCCCAAACACATCAAAGAAAACTACAAACTGGCATGGATGTCTATAGTTTCAATCTAACAACCCAGGGTGTATATGAGTTGTTTTGCATTTGTAACTCTCTTGAAACTTACTTCTGCAGCAGTAAGAAACCTAGCTCCTATTGTCTTCATTACATTACTCATTTGTTTAAGCGTAAGAACAAGATGTGGTTTCAGATTTTTTAATATGCACTGCCATGTAAAAACAAACCTGCTAAATGGAGATTATTATGTGCTTGTGAGTCTTGGTGTGGTGCTCTAGGATAAACACTTGACTGCAAGGACGTGTTGAACACCAAAGTCTGTGGTTCAATCTCACCAGCAGCTCCTTGGAAACCCTATACACGGTCGCTATGGGTGAGAACTGACTTGATGACAGTTAACACAGGTCTTCTTTGGGTCACCATGAGTAGGAGTTGACTCAATGGCAAATGGTTTTTGTGAGTTTTCCTTAAGATACAATTTATATACAGTACAATGCAAAATCTTAATGTGACAATAATCTGAGTTCTGACAAAAGTATGTTGTTGTTGTTGTAAAGTTCCATCAAGTCAGTTTCAACTCAGAGTCACCCAGTATTGTGTTTTCAAGGAGCTACTGGTGGGTTTGAATCACCAACCTTGTGATTAACAGTCAAGTACTTATCCTATAGAGCCACATGAGGACAAATGTATACAGATGTTTAATTCACACATCTCTCAAGACTGTGACATTTACAACACCCCAAGGGAGTGCTTATGCCCCTCTATGGTGAAATTGCTATCCAGAGGTTACAACTTTTATGACGTTCTCTCATAAATTATCATTGACTTTTTAATTAAAATGCCGTGTAAATCAGATCATATAATACAAACTCTATCAGATCTAGCTTCTTTTATTCAATATAATGCCTGTGGTGTTTATGTATTTGTTGTTTGTTGTTGTTAAGTACTGTATATTGTTGTATTTATCCATAATTTGCCACTTTCGGGGAGTCAGTAGCATTTCTGTATATTAATACAGCACAATTTGTTTACCTATTCACCTCTTGATAGGAAATTCTAGTTAGTCATTGAACTTAGATTTAAAA
>NW_006408558.1:1983026-1984823 GCF_000296735.1 Chrysochloris asiatica
TACACATGAACTCACTAAGTCCCTAGAAACAAATGAGAACAAAAAACACAACATACCAAAATCTTTGGGACATGATGAAAGCGGTGCTGAGAGGACAATTTATTGCAATAAATGCACACATCCAAAAAGAAGAATTAACCAAAATTATCAGATTAACACAGTATCTGCAACAATTAGAGTCAGACCAACGGAGGGAACCTACAGCCACCAAAAGAAAAGAAATAATAAAGATTAGAGCAGTAATAAATGAGATAGAAAACAGAAAAACTAAGAAAAAATCAACAGGACAAGAAGGTAATTCTTTGAAAGGGTTAACAAAATTGACAGACCATTGGCAAACCTAAAAGAAAAGAGGGAGAAGACACAAATAACACGCATTAGAAACCACGTGGGCAATGTCATAACGGAACCAAAGGAAATCAGAAGGATAATAACAGAATACTATGAAAAGTTGTACTTTGACAAATTTGAAAACTTAGAAGAGATGGATACATTTTTAAAAAAACACTACTTACCTAAACTTACACAGAGTGAAGTAGAAAACCTGAATGGACCCATAACAAAAGAAGAAATTGATCAGGCCGTCAAAAAACTCCCAACCAAAAGAAGCCCAGACCCAGATGGCTTCACTGGTGAATTCTACCAAACATTCAGGGAAGAGCTGTCACCAATTCTACTCAAATTATTTGAGAAGATAGAGGAGGGTGGAAAACTTCCTAATATATTTTATGAAGCAAGCATAACCTTCATACCCAAACCAGGGAAGGACATCACTAAGAAAGAAAATTATAGACAAATATCCCTCATGAACATAGATGCAAAAATTCTCAATGAAATCCTAGCCAACAGAATCCAGCAACACATCAAAAAGATAATACATCATGATCAAGTGGGATTCATATCAGGGATGCAAGGATGGTCTAACATCAGAAAAATGATCAACATTATCCACCATATAAAAAAGAAAAGAACCACATGTTCATATCCAGTGATGCAGAAAAGGCATTTGACAAAATCCAACATCCATTCCTCATAAAAACACTCAACAAAGTAGGAATTGAAGGGAAATTCCTCAACATAATCAAGAGTATAAGTAGGAATTGAAGGGAAATTCCTCAACATAATCAAGAGCATATATACAAAACCAACAGCCTACATTAATCTCAATGGAGAGAAACTGAAAGCCTTCCCTCTGCCAACAGGAGGTAGACAAGGATGCCCTTTGTCACCACTCCTATTCATTATTGTGCTAGAAGTCTTAGCAAGCGCTATAAGGCAAGACAGGGAAATTAAAGGCATCCAAATTGGCAAAGAGGGAGTAAAACTCTCTATTTGCAGACAAGATTCCAATGACATTCTTCAAAGAGATGGAAAAAACAATTACAAACTTTCTATGGAAAACAAAGAGACCCAGGATAAGCAAAGCACTGCTTAATAAGAAGAATAAGGTTGGAAACCTCTCACTCCCCGACTTCAAATTTTATTACATGGCTACAGTGGTCAAAACTGCTTGGTACTGGTACATTGAAAGATACATTGATCAATGGAGCAGAATGGAGAATCCACAAATTAACCGATCCATATACAGCCAACTGATTTTTGACAAAGTACCTAAATATATCCCATGGGGAGGGGATGTCTCTTCAACAGATGGTGCTGGCACAACTGGGAAACAATATGGAAAAGATTGAAACAAGATCCTTACCTCACGCCTATACAAAAATCAACTCAGCATGGATTATAGACCTAAATGTGAATCCCAAAATTATGAAAGCCATCAATGAAAAAATAGGAACA
>NW_006408558.1:1985833-1995494 GCF_000296735.1 Chrysochloris asiatica
TGTAAATCTTTACGGGAGCAGATCGCCTCATCTTTCTCCCGCGGAGCAGCTGATAGTTTCGAACTGCTGACCTTCCGGTTCGCAGCCCGATTCGTAACCACTACGCTACCAGAGAGGTAATTAAGAAGTAAAAGAAGAGGAAGCCAAGAAGCTGGTAACTCCTATCCAGAACATTTGAATTTAACTCATAATACTTGGTTCAGCAGTTTGTCACAGTGCTTTATATACTGATGCCACATTTCCCTATCTAAGTGCAAATATCAAACACAAATTCAAACCTGTCAAGTGGATTCCAATTCACAGCAACCCTTCAGGACAGAGCAGAACTGCCCTATGGGGTTTCTGAGGTTCAGAATCCATATGAAAACACATGGCCTCATCTTAATCCGTCACAGTGGAAGATGGGTAGGAACCATTGATCTTGCAGTTGGAAACCATTGCTTAGCCTATTGCACCACCATCGTTCCTTAGAGTAATTCTAAAGCTGAAAAAAAAAGTTGCTTTTCTATTTACTTTGGTGTGGTGCTACAGGATAATGCACTGAACCAAAAGGTTGGTTTGAACTGCAGGACTGTTGGTTCAAATCCACCAGCTGCTCCTTGGAAACCCTGTACAGGGTTGCTATGTGTCAAACTGACTCAAGGCACTTAACAACAACAACATGCAGAAAAAGTATTGATGAAAGAATACACAAGAAAGTGAAAAACAGTGTTTGTGGTTGTTTGGTGTCTGGTATGGGAAGATTTACCTTTAACTCCCTAATCCTTATATTAAAATAGCTATAATGTTGTTATTGATGCTAAGTGTTGCTGAATAGGTTCCAACTCCCAGCAACACTGTATAGGGTTTTTGAGGAGCACCTGGTGAGTTTGAACCACCAAGCTTTCTGTTAGCGATCCAGTGCTTATCCTCATTGCCACAGCAGGACTGATGGGCCAATATTCTTGTTGTTAGCCACTGTAGAGTCGGTCATCAACTTACGGCACCCATGCACAACAGAGCAAAGTGCTGCCTGGTCATGCATCGTGCCCAATTAGCTGCAGATCAGATTGGGCTCCACAGAGATTTCATTGGCTGATTTTCAGTAGATAGTCCTACTCTACAAGCTCTGCTGAAACTTGTTCAGTATCATAGCGACAGGAAAGCCAAAAGTGAGAGATGACTGGTGGCGGCCCATGAGGTACATTGGTGGAGAATTGAATGTATATCCTTATATTATGATGTACTATATTCTAATATGTCTTATTATATTTAATTAAAAACAATCAAAACATTGAATCATTGATTCAGAAGTGTTTCTTCTACTTCTGTGTAGCCCTTTGCAGTTCTTAGAGTGCAAGCAAGATTTTCTTCCAATATTTTTCCTACCTCAAATGGTCTGTAATTTAGACATTAGCATGCAGAGCACATGATTAATGAAGCTGTGAGCCGAGACTGGGACAGCTGCTGGATCTAAAAGAGATGCTTTGTGTGCATGTTGCTACACATGCAAGGAACTGCACAAATTGATCATTTGTTAAGCTAATTGAATCTTTTTGTGAATGTTATTGCAACTTTTGGTTAGGATAAAATATAACTAAGATCATTCTAAGGTTGCTAAAGCAAAGCCTCCTCTGCAGTTATTAGAACTAGTGATACCTTCAGTAAGTACAGGTCAAAAAGTTAGTGACACACACCAGGCCCTAAGCTTTGAAGGAAATCATTAGTTTGACTAGTTGAAAGCTAAATAATTGCATGTAAATCTTGCTTCCTACCCTTATAAAATGGTGCCTTCTTCTATCACTGCTTTTTTTTATTATTATTTATTTAAGATTTTTTTTGTGGATTGAGTGAAAGTTTACAGGGCAGATCATCTTTTTTACATTCAAAATATCATATACCTTGTTTAATTATAATGATTATAATCCCCTCCTTGTACCATCAGTTAACAGCATTTCTTTCTATCCACTTTAGCTTTTTTAAAAAAACAAAAGAAAAAAAAACCTCAGGTAGAAATAATAATTTATACCTCCAAAGTGCACATTCTGTAAGTCTGCCTCCTGGCCACCAGCTCTTAGTCCCTCTCTTACCATGAATCTAGAGTCCTCAGCCACTCCCTCTCTCCATATCCTCATCTTTGCCTCCATCTCTGGTGTCGCTGCTTCTCTGGATAATGTCCGGCATTCTGCTTGTGCTTTTCACCCTTGATGGTCCTAGTGTCCTCTGTTTCTGAACTGTAAGATTAACTACTAACCTGTTTTTGTTACAAAACTTCTACCTTTAGAATTGTGACAGTCGCAATTAGTCATGGTAACAGTTATTCACTATTGAATCATATGAATGTTATCCCCATCTCTTTTCACCAGACCCATCTAGACAAGATGAAAACCATTCAGTGGGGACTCTTTCTTCCACCCCATGATCTTAAACTTATACTCCCTCTTGAAACATTGTAAGCCAGTCACTTTGTGCCTTTATCACCCCCTCATTTTAGGTAGCCAATGTTTAAGTTGCCCGTCCCTATCTACCCTGTGTACAGATGGGATAGCATTGATACTTGGTGTGAAGACTCCTTCCCTTTCTGATAATATTTGGAGTTACTATCTCCATGAGTATAGGTCAGGTTCATACATTGTAACAATTTACCCTTGTTTCCTTTTATCAAAAAAAATTTTTTTTTTTTTAATCTTCATCTAGTCGAGTTCTGATTATCAAGCCATCAAGGCTATGTCAAATGGGTACTGTCTGCAAGTTTGGGTGTTCTTGTGCATCTCTCCTCACATTTTATCAGCTGGATGCTTCACTCTCAGCTCTAGCCCTCTGTGGCTATGTCCTTGACCATGGGCTTAAGTGTCCTCAAGTCTCACCATGCTTTGGACCAACCAGCCCTTCCTCTTCTCTCTCTCATCTCCAGATCAACAGGAGTCGATGGACTGTGGTTGAACTCAGCCCATTTCTTCATTGCTGCCTTTCCCCCTCTTCCACTCACCAGTAGACCAATGTGGTCGCCAGCAAGTTTATGTGCCTGTTTGTGTGTTCCCTTTGAGTTTCAGTCTTAGAGGGGACTTTGTCCTGCAGGAACTTGATTGCTTGCCTTGATGTCTTCCTGGCAAACAGCTGGCTTATTCTTGTAGTAGCCAGTCATGTTGACATTTTTGTTTTGGGTTTTTCCTGATGATCTTTCTTTGAAGATGTATCTTCTGTCACTCTAGCTGTTCCAGGCTCCTCTGCTTGTCCTTGCTAGTGGGAATGTCCCACCTCATAAGGTTCTGGATGGGACTCAGGATTCCACCTAAGGTCCTATACTCGTCAAAGGCTTTGTAAGAGGCTTATTTCACTGGGCAAGTTCTAGAACCCCTTTTAGGTATTCCAGCCAGTTATAGGCTAAAGACGGGCTCACAAGTTTTCTGTAAGCATGTTTCCCAACATTCCTTTCTATCCCACTTAAGTGTCTATTTTACAATAGTAGGCAAGGGAAACCAATAGTCATAAGACAGTCAAACATTTTAATATTATGTCCCCTCTTCAAGCTATGCCTAGTTCCCTGTATCACTGAGCCCTGTTGTTCCAAGGTTGAGCATGCATCACTATTTACCTCTGTCCCACTTAGACCATGCAAACCTTTCCCAGTGTTCCTCTATCTTGTTCTTCTGCCTCCTCCCCCTTCTTGTATTGCTCTCCCCAATACCCAAACAAAACCCCTCACCCCAACCCCACTGTTGTGGTTACCTTATATTCCATTAACTCTTCCTCCATTTAAGACAGTCTAGCCACATACATCATTCTCTGGTTGTTGTCTGTTTTTTTTTGGTTCTCAGTCCACAGAACTTTTTTTAGGATGTTTTTCATAGCCGAGTAGGCTTTGGCAAAATCCCTTAGCTTCTGTTTATCCTGAAATGTTTTGATTACACCATTGTATTTTATTGACAGTTTTGCTGGGTAGAGGATTCTTGGTTGGAAGTTTTCTTTTTCTTTCAGGGTTTCATATATGTCTCCCCATTGCCTTCTTGCCTGCATGGTTTCTGCTGAGATTTCCAAGCTTAATCTGATTTGCTTGCCTTTGTATGTTACACTTCTCTTTTCCCTAGCTGCTTTCAGGATTCTGTCTTTATCTTTGATTTTGGAGAGCTTGATTATTATATGTCTTGGTGATTTTCTTTTAGGGTCTATCTTTCTTGGGGTTCATTGAGCTTCTTGAATGCTTATTTTTTCACTTTTCAGTATGTTAGGAAAATTTTCTTCCAGAAGCTCTTCAACTATCTCATCTGTGGACTTGTGTGATTCTTCCTGTTCTGGAATGCTGATAATTCTTATGTTATTCCTCTTCATATTGTCCAACATGAATCTTAGGCCTTCTTCAGCTTTTTTATCCCTTTTTGAGTGTGATCTTCTTAGTAGTGTTGAGAAATTTTTCTTCTAGCTCACTAGTTTTGACATCTATCTCTTCATTTCTACTCCTTTGCCCTTTCAGTGTATTGTCTGTTTCAGATATTCTATGATTAATCATTTGGACTTCTTTCTGTAGGGTTTGCATTGTTTCCAATGCTGTATGTATCTTATTTGATTGGTCCTGTAGCGCTTTCCTGACTTCTTCCTTATTTTTCTCAACTCCATTGTATAGTGTTTTGATACATTTTATAATCATTTTTCTGAATTACTTCTCTGGCATTTCTAAAGCCTGCCCGTCTTCTAGTATGGAATGTAGGTCTACTTCCAGCTCATTTGACTCAGTCACTTTATCTCTTTCTGGACATGTGCTGATATGGTCATCTGCTTCTTTTGGGGGGTCATATTCAGGAGTTATCTGTGGCCTTAATACTTAATATGGGTGTATATTTTGTTATTTTTATGCTTTCTGATTGCCTGTAGGTAGATGTGATCAGGAGATGGACTTCCCTTTTCACTCTTCTTCCTGAGAAATTTCAAGAAGCCACTGTTGGTCATTGTGATGTAACTCAGGATTTAATTTTTGGCCCATTTCCTTTTTAGTCTGCCTGTCCCTCCACAATCCCCATTCAGGCCTTTCCTAATGATAAACAGTTCAGGGTTGGCTGTGGCTGTGCACTGCCATTTGGTTTTAAGTGGAAACTGTCACTTTAAATTTTGAGGCGATCTGTGTGCATGCATAGTAGAACCCTCTGGGGGTGGGAGTGGGGTATGCACTTGCTCAGGCACCCCATCTAGTCACCAGAATGGAAATGCACAGACAGCAAGAGACCAATGAACAAATACAAGAAAAAAAGTGTCCACACCTTTGTCTCCATGGTTTTGTCAGGCATCTGTGGCTGATCTGATCCTTCCTCTGCTTGGTCTTACCCAAGATGGCAGCTCCGGAAGCAGCTAAGCATCTTGAATTAGAAGCAATGGATTTCTTCCTTCTGCTATAAATTCCCCTAGCTGTAAACCTTCCAACCTTCAAAATCTTCCTTTATACGTGGTTCAGAGTTCTGGGACCATCCCCTGAGCCTGCTTGGTCCAGTATTCTGTGTTGTTGATGATGGAGCTCCTCACTGCACTTCTAACCAATCTGCCATCTTGTTTGTTCTCTTTACCATTGTTTTTTAATATGATAAAAGAAGGGCTATGGAGACAGAACTGACTCATACATGCAGAACACATGAGAGGGTTGGAGAATGGTGTAATTAAATGCCTTATGAAAGATTTTCTATTTAATTGAAGATATGATCAGGGGCAATGGGCTATCAATAATGTACTCAAGCCAGGAATAAAAATAGATTTGTCTACTTGAAGCATTTTAAATCAACTCTGTGAAAAAAATAATAAAAGACTGATCATAAATTAACTTCTTGTTGAGGATAGAAATTTTGACTGGTTGTTTTCACCACATAAGTCTTGTAATGTCTATGAAACAATCTGTGATAATTGAAGAAAAAGCAAAAAGAAAACAACTGCAACTGAAGTGTGACGTGTAATAAAGTAGCAGATGCTACTTTGGCAGCTGAGATAGGTGAAGTTATTCTCTGGCAGCATTTAGGTGATGAAGTAGTAATGAATTTTTTGTTGGAGGTTATGGTGGATAAAATATAATCTTGTATATTGACAGGAGACACTTTATTCTTTAGAGTTCTATTGGGAAAGAATCCAGGCACAAGGTGTAGTATTTCTTCATGTTTAAAAGAAGGACTCATTGTTTTTAGTGGATTTATAGTTAATAGCATTGATTTTTTTTTAAACAGATTTATTGAGATATAATTTTCCTACCATACCATTCACTCAACTTAAAGGTATAATTCAGTGGATTCTTAGTATGGTCACAGATATTTACACCATGCAGTCAATTTTATAACATTCACATTACCTCAAAAGTAATTCCTATACCTTTTTATATTTATTCTCTTCACCCTCCTGCCTACCTCCCAGCCTTGAGATATTACTAAAGATATGCCCAATCTGTGCTTGTCTTATAAATGAAATCATAATGTCCATGGTCTTTTGTGGCTGAATTCTTTCACTTAATGTAATGATTTCCAGGGTCGTTTATACTATGGTATGTATCAGTACTTCATTCTTTATTATGGCTAAGTAGTATCTCCCATTGTATGAATAGAATACAGTATTTTTACCCATTCATCAGTTGAGCTTTTGACTATTGCGACTAAGCTGCTATAAATACTGGTATCTAAGCTTTTGTGTGAACATAAGTTTTGATTTTCTTGTGTATGACAATGGGTGAAATTTATGGGTCATTTGGTAATTCTAGATATAACTATTGGAGAAACTGACAGACTATTCCCAAAGTGCTGTAATATTTTACATTGACAACAACAGCAGGTGAGGTTGTCAATTTCTCCGTATCCTTCCAACACTTAGTATTTTTCTGATAATCTTCATCATAGTGGGTGTGACTGGAGTGGTGGTATGGTAGTACAGTGAGTTAAGCCTTGGACTGCTAATCATGAGATTGGTTTATACCCTACTAGCAGCTACAAGGGAGAAAGATGGAGCTGTCTGCTCCCATACAGATTTGCAGTCTCAGAAACACTAAGAACAGTTCTCTGTCCTATAAGGTCACAATATGTCGGAATCAACTTGATGACACTGAGTGGTGCGTTAGCAGATGTGAAATAGTATTTCTTTGTGGTTTTGATTTGCATTTCCCTGATGATGAATAATGTGAGGCATCTTATTATGTGCTTACTGGACATTTGTATCTGTTCTTTGGAGAAATGTTTATTTTAAATTGAGTTGTCATTTTAAAACTGTCTTGCTTATTGAGTTGTAAGAGTCTTTAAGTATTCTAGATACCAGTTCTCTATTAGATATGTGATTTTCAAGTTATTTTCTCTCATTAGAATCACTTGAAGAAGAGACTTTAAATTAAAATTTTTAATTAAGTTTAATTTATCTATTTATTTATTTATTTTTGTAATCATGCTTTTGATTTCCTATCTAAAAAGCTATTGCCAAATCTGAGGTCAATACCAAATCTTGGTATTCTTATAAGAATTTTGTAGTTTCACTCTTAAACTTAAGTCTGATTCATTTTGAGTTAATCTTTGTGTATATTGTGAAATTAGGATCCAATTTAATCTTTTGTTTGTGACTATGAGAAATAATAAGGAACCTTGGTAATGCGGCAGGTTAAGCATCAAGTTGCTTGATGAATGATTGGAGGTTTGCACTCAACCAACTGTTTTATGGGAGACAGATGAGGCAATCTACTTCTGTAAAGATCTGCATTTTCAGAAAACGTATAGAGCTGCTCTGCTTTGTCCTATAGAGTTGCTATGAGTTAGAATCAATTTGATGGCAGTGGAATGGGTATTTGAATGATGCTGCTATAAACTCAAGTTTTTGTGCAGACCATTTGTTGAAATGACTCTTCTATCCTCCTTGAATGGTCTTGGCACCCTTGTCAAAACTCCATTGACTGTAGGCATATAAGTATATTTCTGGAATCTTACTTATATTGCATTACTTTAAATGCCTAAACCTTATGTCAGTATCACACTATTTTGATTACTGTTCCTTTATAGTAAGTTTTACAATTGAGAAGTATGACTCTTTCAACTTATTATTATTATTTTAATTTTAAGATTGGGGTATTCTGGGTCTGTTTGAATTTTGGCATCAATTTGTTTATTTCTACATCTGGAAATCTGATGGGATTACACTAAATATGAAGATCAACTTGGGGAGTAATCAACACAGAGGAACCCTGCTGGCACAATGGTTAAGCATTGGGCTGCTATCTGAAAGGTTGACCGAACCCATCAATTGCTCAGTGGCCATCTGTGATGTGGCAGTCCGCTTCCCTAAGGATTTACAGCCTTGGGAACCTATGGAGCAATTCTACTCCACCTACAAGGTTATTATGAGTTGGAATCAACTTGACAGCAATGGCTTTGGTTTGGGTTTCAGTCTTTTAAAAAATAGCAAGTCTTCCAATCCGTGAACAATTTTTACATTAAAACTTTAATTTCTTTCAATAATGTTTGTACTTTTCAGATTATAAATCTTATACTTATTTTATTAAATTTATTTCTAAATATTTTATTCTTTTTGATGACATTAATCTCGTATCCATTCTTTATGGGGAGTCCTAGTATGGTGCTGTAGAATAAGCAGTGGACTGCTAACTGAAAGGTCAGCAATTCAAACCCACCAGCTGCTCCTTGGAAACCTTATGCAGCCTTGCTATGAGTCAGAACTAACTTGATGGAACTGAACAACAACAATCTTTATGGAGAAACTCCTAGTGTGGCACTGTAGGATCAACACTGGACTTAAAACCAAAAAGTTGGCAGTTGAAACCCACCAGGAAATGCTATACAGGGTCGCTATGAGTCGGAACCAACTTGATGGCACTTAACAACAATATTGACTGAAGCAGACTACCATATCTTTCACCTGCAGAATGGCTGGCTGGTGGGTTCAAATTGACAACTTTTTAGTTAGCAACCTATCACTTAACTACTGAACCTTCTGGACTACTTCCAGGGCCATAAATGTATAAATACTATTTAAAACCATAAAGTTCCTTTACTGTTTTATTTGATGCTCAAGATAACTTTGTTTTCCTTCTACACTATACTTTGGAATCCCTCCAGGTTTAACACCACTTCATACAGATACACTTAGTGTTTAGTAATTTATCTGCAATTACATCTCTTCACATTCCAGCTATTCCTCATGGTATCTCTCACTCCCTGAAAATTAGTAAACCAAGAATGAAATGACACCTGACAACCTTGCCAGCTCAGCACATCTGGAGACACTAAGTGTCTGACTCAGAGAATGGCCATCAAACTTCTGGGATAAGAACATGCTGGAGAAATCAAATAATAAATTTCAACTTTTAAGGATTTAAAAAAATAATTAGGAGGAACAGATTTAAATAAATGATATTTTTTATGATTAAAGCAGTCACTCCAACCACCCACTCTTTTGAATAAATTATTTTTGAAAAAGCTATTGCTAGCTAGCATGAAATCTGTCCCAGCTCCTTGTGGTCGTAAGCACAACAGAGTGAAGTGCTGCATTATCCAAGTCTGTCTTTCTAGTCCATCTTAGTCAGGAAATTACGCTGAAACCTGTTCAGTCTTACAGTAACACTCATGCATCCAGTAACAGACTCATGGTGGCTGCACATGAGGTGGACAGGCCAGGAAGTGAATCTGAGTCTCTCACATGTTATTATTAAGTGCCATCGAGTCAGTCC
>NW_006408558.1:1995804-2007067 GCF_000296735.1 Chrysochloris asiatica
TGTAAACCTTCATTAGAGAAGACAGCCTCGATTTCTCCTGTGAAGCAGCTTTGAACTGCTTACCTTGCAGGTGGAACCCAAACACAAAACCCATAGTGCCACCCGGCTTCTGCTTACCAACCAGCTGTTCTGGTCTGTTGTTAAGTGCCATTGAGTTGGTTCTGACTTACAGCAACCCTGTATAGTGTTTCCGAGGAGCAGCTGGTGGGTTCGCACTGCCAACATTGTGGTTAGTAGTATAGTGTTTATCCTACAAAGCCACATCAGGATTCCTTGCCAACTTTAGTTAGGGACAATGTTTATCATGAAAGCTGAGCTGGTCATCAATCCAACATAAACAGAATAAAGATTTTCTATCATATTGTAAAAGAGTTGAATTTAACATATTCATATGTAAGTTTATAATTATCAGTATTATTTTTACTTACAAATTTATCATCTGGGGAGTCCTGGTATGGTGCTGTGGGTTAATGCTCTGGACAGCAAGATCGGTTTGAACCACAAGGTTGGTGGTTCAAGCTCACCTGCCACTTCTGGGAAACTCTACACAGGGTCGCTATGAGTCAGAGCCAACAACAATAACACAGAAGAAAACTCTTGGTGATGTTTTCTCTGTTTCCTTAACTCTACTTGTTAAAGTTGGAGGAGAATGATGACTTACAATTTCTTTGTTGTTCAGTTATATCCTGCTGGGCTTTTTCTCATGTTTTCTCACAAATTGTAGTTAGTAATCAATGTTTGTTCTTGATATTCAGGTAACAACTTTTATGTGTCTTTGTTCCCTGTGTACTTGAAATAACATTCTCAAGTCCTTTCTAATCAATTAAAGGTGGTTGCAGGTCCTTATGACATGATTTGTAAAAAATAAAGTAAACATCTTTTAATAAAAGTGGGCAATATACTTCCCTTGGCCACAGCTATGTACAGATATCTACGAGAAGTCTGGTCTCATATCGTTAGCATATAGCTTTCAGCTGTAAGTTTTTATAAAATTTCAGTGTTCATTTTTATCATGGCTGGCAGAAACCTTAGAAACACAGATGTTAATTTACTATTTTACCTCACAGCTCACGTCTCCTTGCAGAATACAGGAAAAGCTGCAAAAATATATTCATGAATGTGGTGGAACAAAATGGGGGCAAACATCTTAAACATAACCAAACACCTCAAGGGCTGAATTTCTGGGCCTAGGGGGAAAGGACCATTGTCTCAGACAACACCAAGATCAATTGGCATAACAAACACAATTCACAAAGACAATGATCTATACCCTACTTTGGTGAGTAACAACAGCTAGAATCTTAAAATCTTCTGAGCAGCCATCTTAGGAGCAACTATTGGTCTCTTCCTTACCACAGAAAAGAATAGTGCAGAAAATCAAATATGAAAGGACACAATTAGTCCAGTTTTCATGATCCTAAGATAAGAAGAACTAGATGATTCCCCACTACTACTGCCAATTGCTCTGGATGGAATCACAGTAGGTTTCTAGGTAGAGTGGAAGAGAAATTAGAGCAAAACTCAAAATTATAAAAAGACCAGGTTTATTGGTCATATAGAAACTGATGGAACCCAGACTATGGTTCTTAGCTATGGACCTTCAGGCCTAGAAATGAGCTAATTCCTCGGACTCAATTTTCAGCCAAACAGTAGACGGGTCTATAAGAGGAACAATAACACTCAGGAGGTATGCACACCTTAGAAAAACAATCATTTGAGATAAAAAAAAAAGGAGCATTTACCCAAGGACAAAGTTCACAAGAGTAAGTGTGAAAGGAGGAATGAAAACAGAAAACATAAAGAGGATGTTGGGTAAGTGATATTACATTGTAAGGATTGGAATCAACAACATGAAACAAAATGTGTATGAATTCTTGAATGGAAAATTGATCTACTCTGTAAACCTTTGCCCAATGCACACTATACACAATCTATAGTTAAAAAAATATTCAGCTCACAGTGAAGATTATTGTTTCATTTTCATTTAGTTTAGTTTTTTAACTTTTTTATTTTGAAATAACTACAGATTCAAAAGAACTTGCAGAGTTAGTACCAATAGGATCTATGTGCCCTTAATTCATTTTTCTCCAATGATTACATTTTACAATTAAACTACAGTATCGGTACCAGAATGATGTCATTAGCATAATGCATGCAATATCTCCATAGTTATATGTCATTTTATCACATGTATAGATTTGTGTAACTACCATAGTAGTGCATTCTTATGAGATATAATAATATATATATATATATTTTTATAATTAGAAAGTATCAATACTTATATTTACAAAAGAACGTGGTCTTGCAAGACATTTATCCTAAAATATTATGTACTTCCTTCAAATTGGGACATAGCACTCAAAATATTAATGAGTTCACTTTTGTACAACTGCCCTTTTAACTCATTTGCTAAACACAATAGAAAGATAGCATCATTACATTAACATTTTGTTTGACCCTCACATAAACTTTAATCTTTCCCAGAAATTGTTCTGTATACACTTAAGCATTAATATTCTAGGCATTAGTGAGCTGAAATGGACTGATATTGGCAATTTTTAATCTGACAATCATCTTGTCTCCAATGCTTGGAATGACAAAATGAAGAGGAATGGCATTATAGTCATCATAAAAATGAACATCTTTAGATCTATATTGAAGTAATGCTGTCTGTGATAGGATAATATTCATACACCTACAAGGGAGGAGAATTAATACTAAAACCAGAGATAATGAAGAATTCTACCAACTTCTTCAGTCTGAAATTGATCGAGCATGCAATTAAGATGTATTGATAATTACTGTTGATTAGAATGCAAAGGGTGGAAACAAAGAGGAAGGATCAGTAGCTGGAAAATATGGTCCTGGTGATAGAAACTATGCTGGAAATTGCATGATAGATTTTGCAGGACCAATGGCTTATGGAGTGGTGTGGTGCTGTAGGATAAGGACTGGAGTCAGAACCGACTCGAAGGCACTTAAAAACAACAACAATTACTTATTCATCACAAATACCATTTTTAACAACATGAAAGATGATTATATACATGGAACATACCAGATAGAGGATACAGAATTCAAATTGACTATACCTGTGGTAAGGGAAAGTAGAAAAGCTCCAGATCATAAGCAAAACAAGGCCAGGGGCAGACTGTGGAACTGACCATCAGTTGCTCATATGCAAGTTTAGAGTGAAGCTGAAGAAAAATTTTAAAACTCTGCAAGAAACAAGTTATGACGTGAACATATCCCACCTGAATATAGAGTCCATCTCAAGAACAGATTTGATGCATTAGACACTAATGACCAAAGACAATAAGAGTTGTGGGATGACATCAATAACATCAAACAGGAGGAAAGAAAAGGTCATTAAGAAGACAAGAAAGAAGGAAAAAACAAAATGGGTATCAGAAGAGACTGAAATTTGCTCTCCAACATAGAGATGCTAAAGCAAATGGAAAAAATGAAGGGGGAAAATAACTGAGCAGAAAATTTCAAAGAGCAACTCAAATAGACAAAGTCAATATTCTAAGGAAATGTGCAAAGACCTGGAATTAGAAAACCACAGGGGAAGAACACGCTCAGTATTTCTCAATCTGAAAGAATTGAAAAAAAAATTTCAAAGCCTCAATTTGCAATAGTGAAGCATTATCAGCAAAATATTGCATGATGTAGAAAGCATCAACAGAAGATGGAAGCAATACGCAGAATCACTGGACCAAAAAGAAATGGTCCATGTTTAACCATTTGAAGAGGTAGCATACAATCAAGGAAGGAAAAAGTCAAGGTGCGCTGAAAGCACTGAAAAAGAAAAAAGACTCCAGGAATTGATGGAATAGAAATTGAAATATTTCAAGAAGCTGATGCAGCACTAGGGATGGTCACTTATGAATGCCACGAAATTTGGAAGATAGCTACCTAGCCAACTGATTCAAAGAAATCCATATTTGTGCCCATTTCAAAGATAAGTGACCCAACAGAATGTGGAAATCATGGGACAATATCAGTAATATCAAATGTAGGTAAAAGTTTGCTAAAGATAATTTAAAAATGGCTGCAACAGTACACTGACAGCGAGCTGCCAGAGATACAAGCCAGATTCAGAAGAGGATGTGGAAAGATGAGCATCACTGCTGATATCATATGGTTCTTGGTTAATAGCAAAGAACACCATAAAATTATTTACTTGTGCTTTATTGACTATGCAGAGACCTTTGACTGTGTGAATCATGACAAGCTATGGACAACCATGCTGAGAATGGATATTCTGGAACTCTTAATTATACTCAGGAAGAACCTGTACATAAACCAAAAGGCAGTCATTTAAACAAAACAAGGGAGCACCGAAAGTTTTAAAATTAGGAAAGTTTTGCATCAGGGTTACATCGTTTATTCATATTTATTCAGTCTGCATGCTAAGTGAATAATCAAAGAAACTAGATTATAAAAAGAAGAATGTCACCTCAGGATTGGAGGATAGCTCATTAACAACCTGTAATATGTACAACACACTATCTTGTTTACTGAAAGGGAAAACATTATCTGATGAAGAACAAAGACTAAAGCCTTAAGTATAGATTGCATCTCAAAGTAAAGGAAACAAAAATCTTCACCACTGGACCAATAAATAACATTGTGATAAATGGAGAGAAGATTGAAGTTACCAAAGACAACTTTCAACACTCAAGGAAGCAGCAGTCAATAAATCAAGTGATGTATTATTAGGCAAATCTGCTGCACAAGGTATCTTTAAATTGTTCAAAATCAAAGATTTCAGTTTGAGGACTATGGTCCCCCTGTCCCATGCTGTGATATTTTCATGTGTATATTTCATATACATGAGAAAATTGGACAATAAGGAAGATCATAGAAGAATTGATGCATTTGAGTTATGGTGTTGGAGAAGAATATTAAAAATACTATGGACTTCCAGAAGAACAATCAAATCTGTGTTGGAAGAAGTACAGCCAGAATGTTCCTTAGAACCCAGAAGATTCCTTAGAACTTTGTTTCTCATACTTAGGACTTGTTATTAGTGGGAACCAGTCCTGGTGAAGGACATTAAGCTTGGTTAAATGGAAAGTCAGTAAAATAGAGGAAGACCCCAATGAGAGGGATTGATGCAGTAGCAGCAGCAATGGGTTCAAGTGTCACAATGATTGTAATGATGGTGCGGGACCAGGTAGCACTTCATTCTGCTGTGCCTAGGTTTGTTAAGTGTCAGAACCAACTCAAACACATCTAACAACAACAAAAACAAACAAACAAAAACACTCTTAAGGTTATTATTTTATGTCCTGCTTTGATCATGCTAAACCTTCAAGTCTTTTCTCAATCTCATTACTTTTTCACTGTTCACTTTACTCTTAGGAAATTACTTTGCCTCTGTATTCCCTGAGAAAATAAGTCTTAATAAGACTCCTTTGACGTCTCATTAAGACATGGTACAATGGAGGAAGTACCATTCTTCCTATCCAAAATCTTCCTCTCTACTTTCCACTTACTCTCATCACCTTCTTAGGTGCAAGACAGACTATGAAGGTTTTCCTTCTGGAGAAAGACCCCTAATGATCTCTTTCTTCCCTTGGACAGCCTATTCCTTCTCCAAAATATACAGTCCCTCCCATTCCCCTCTCTAATCCAAGAAGTCTTGCTCTTCTTTAACCAAAAACTGTTTCACCTACTGAAAGATAAAAGAACATAACACTTTTAACTCTAAAAAGGAGAAACTATACAATATTTTGTGTCATGATATTATGGGTTGGATTGTATGCTCCAGAATATATGTTGAAGTCTCATCTCCTGTTGTTGTTGTTGTTAAGTGCCATCAAGTCAGTTCCGACCCATAGCGATGCTGTATAGGGTTTCCAAGGAGCAACTAGTGAGCTTGAACCACCAACCTTGTAGTTCAAACGGCTTTGCAGTCTGGCGCCTTAACTCACAGTGCCACACCAGGATTTCTCTTTATCTCTAATTCCTGTGAATTTGGAAATAGAGTTTTTGCTGATGTGACTAGCTTAATTAATATGAAGTCATATTGAGGATGAGTTACTAGTTGCCAATCATTCATTTCTAATCATGGCAGCTCCATGTGTCTCAGAGTAGACCTGTGTGTGCTCCATTGAGTTTTCGATGGCTAATTTTTCAGAAGTAGATCACCAAGTTTTCCTTCCATTACACCTCTAGTGGGGCCCGAATCTCCAACCATTTAGTCAGTAGTGGAGTGAGTTAACAGTTTGCACCACTCAAGGACTTTTGTTGTTGTTTTTAAATACTGTGGTATTGACACTGACTCATAGCCACCCTGTATAGGGTTTTTGAGGAGTGGCTGGTGAGCTCAAACTGCAGAATTTGCAGTTTAAACTGACTTTTCAGTCCAGCGCATTAACCCTCAGTGCCACACCAGGACTCATCCTAGTAACTCAGGGACTAGGATGACCCTTAATTCAATATGACTTGTGTCCTTATGTAAAGTGGAAAAGAGACACACCGAGAGAGACTCAGAAGGAAGACATCTACTAGCTGACAGAGTCAAAGACTGTGTTACAGTCTTTACAAAAGTACAATGGAACCAAGTGAATGTCACTTTTACCAGAAACATGACTCCTAGCACTATTTGCTGTTGGCCCATGGCATCTTGACTTGAGTGGTATTTCTTTCACAAAAGATACAAGTCTCATCAAGATAAAACAACACTAGAGTCTCTGTATGGAAACAAGAAGAACATTCTATGGTAGTGTCCAGTGGTTAGTTTATGGTTGGCAATATATGTTGAAAAGTCTCTGAGACATGAAGTAGAAAATTCAGTTATCTTTGTTGATACTTTAAAACATCTATTTCTGCCTGAAATACATACCTTCAGTGTGCAAAGACAGATTGAACCATACCTGAGCATGCTTCACCTTGCAGTTTCAATTGGTTCATTGCATCCTGAGAATAGCAATTACAATACTTTGAATAACAGAAGACAGAAAACAGAATATTTAATTTCTGTGAAACTTCTATGTATATATAGACCTTT
This sequence comes from Chrysochloris asiatica, assembly GCF_000296735.1. Lineage (NCBI taxonomy): Eukaryota > Metazoa > Chordata > Mammalia > Afrosoricida > Chrysochloridae > Chrysochloris > Chrysochloris asiatica. The sequence goes on from NW_006408558.1 coordinate 2,002,829, forward strand.
TTCACAGGAAATATACCTATTTTTGTGACCCAATTAGAAATAGGCTGAAAAAATCAGCTCTAATTTGGAGCTTCAGAGAACCCAGAAGTCTGTGAGTAGCAGCAAAATTGATTCAATGGGCATGTTTGCCTCAAGATTGCCCCCATTTTGCAGGCAAGAGCTTTCAAAATTTAAAAGCTTCTCAGGCTAAAACCTGTTAAATCCATTGTCTGTTCATTTGCAAATTCTTCTCTATCCCCAACCTAAAAATGTTTGAATTTGCTAATCCATTTAGTCAGCAGTTGACTGTGGAAATTTTGCTTACCCTAGGCAAACTCGAAATTGCTTACTCTTTCCAAATCCTACCCTCTGACTCACACACCAGTCATTTTGCATTTCGTTACCAGTAATGTTTGTATTTGGGGGTGGCCCACCTGCTCTGTCTCTGTGGTAAAGTCCAAGGTACACTTAGGACATACACTGATCTAATCACAATTACCATTCTATCCAAATTTTGCTGTAAGACGGAGATGAAATTCTGGTTTAAATTAGTCAGTGAATCACCTATTTAGGGGTTGTTAGAGTGCTGATGCACTGACAGAAATCATTTCTTCTCAAGTTCCTCAGAGGCAGTATAATGACGTTTCCTGGTTGGAGCAGTGTAGCAAATCTATTTTGTGACATTTTAGAGAAGATAATGCTGCAGGTGCCAACATGCACAAATGGATTTCGAATCATTGTCTCTAAATAGACAAAACGAAAGAGTAGATAGTTTTAAAATCATCCCCTTAGAGACACTCATCTATTACACCTGCTGAGGTAGTATTGTCTATTAGTATCCCAAAGTAATTAGTGTCTTAATAAAGGCATGATACCTGGTACAGTTAATGCTGATGCAGTATGGTACATGCTATTTGTTTTTATGTCTGTTTTACAACCATCATCTCCTTTCCACTCCCCATCAAAGCTGTGAATCTGTGTCGCTTCTGGTCTTATTATCTTCTGAATGGTGGTGGTGATGGTTATGTGCTGTGGAGTTGATTCTGATTCATAGAGATCCCGAGGCTGTAAATCTTTATAGGTGCAGAAAGCCTCATCTTTCTCCTGAGGAACCACTGGTAGTTTCAAACTGCTGAACTTGAGATTAGCAGCCCGACTCATAACCACTATGCTACCAGAGCTCCTTCTGAGTACTATGGTTTAGTCTAAAAATTCTAAAATTGAACTAGCTCTTAAAAACTCAAGATATTGAAAGTCACACATTTTAGAAAGAATTTTAATAGCATACTAAGTTGAGAAATTGCATTGGGCAAAACACTGCACAAGACCTCTTTAAAATGTTGAAGAACAAAGATGTCACTTTGAGGACAAAGGTGTGCCTGACACAAGCCATGGTATTTTCAATAACCTCATATGCATGTGAAAGTTGGATAGTGAATAAGAAGAATGTAGAAGAATTGATACATTTGAGTTCTGGTGTTGGAGGAGAATACTGAACGTGCCATGGGCTGTCAGAAGAACAGCCAGAGCTCTCCTTGGAAGCCTGGATGGCCAGACTTCATCTTTCATACTTCAGACCTATTGTCAGGAGGGAAAAGTCACTGCAAAAGGATATCATGTTCAACAAAGTTAGGGTCGGAGAAAGAGGAAGTCTCCCAATTAGATGGATTGGCACAGTGGCAGCATCAATGGCCTCAAACGTAGCAACGATTGTGAGATTGGCACAGGACCGGGCAATGTTTTGTTCTGTTGTGCATAGGGTCACATGAGTCAGTGCCAACTCAACAGCACCTAACAACAACAAAGTTGAGCAATAAGAAACAAATAGTAATGAAAATCCAACTATGGGAAATTTTCCAAAAGAAAGATCTAAAAAAATAAAACAATAATGGTGTCAATTCACTATTGGAGCCCTGGTGTGGCACTGTGGGTTAATGCGCCAGACTGCAAAGCTGTTTGAACTGCAAGGTTGGTGATTCAAGCTCACCAGTTGCTTCTCGGAAACACTATACAGGGTTGCTATGAATCGGAATCGACTCGACGGCACTTAACAACAACAATCTCTTCTAAATATTGGTAGGTAGTGAACAATAGGACTCCTGATATGGCACTGTAGGATAAGCACTGGACTTATAATCAAAAAGTCAGTGGTTCAAACACAACAGTCCCTCTTCAGAAACCCTACACCGGGTCACTATGAGTCAGAACCAACTCAAAGGCACTTAATGACAATAACAGCAACACGTGAACAATAAAGATCTTGGTCAATACAGTATAGATGTTTCCTAAGTATTTGCTTCCTTGTAGTGCAGGGGATAAATGTGATTGTTTCCTGACTTCTATGCCACCTTTGTAAAATGAACTAACTGACCAAACTGGAACCCACAGCCATAACTGAGGACACCTTCTCCCCTTACATTGTTCTCACTCTCCTTTGTCCTTTAGCCCTTATCATATCCTAATATATAATATAAATGCTTAACCCTAGTGGCACACAGGTTATGCATTTGACTGCTAAGGCAAAGGTTAACAATTTGAAGTCTCCAGTCATTCTGTGGGAGAAAGTGTGCTTTCTAAAGCTTCAACCTTGAAAACACTATGAGGCAGTTCTATTGTGTTCTACAGGATCATTATGAGTCAAAACCAACTGATGACAATGGATTAGCCTACTGCAAAATTATAAAGAATTTCCAAGGTTTTACTCTACTTGCTTTTACTCTCTTTAGCCTGCCACAGTTTTATGGATTCTGGGAGAGTCATGAGGTTCTGGGTCAGAGACAAGGAATCTTATTATTTATGCTACAGCACGTTGTTGTTGTCAAGTGCCACTGAGTTGGTTCTGATTCATAGCAACTCTGTATAGTGTTCCTGAGGAGTGGTTGGTGAATTTGGACTGCTGACTTTGTGGTTCAAACTGATCTTGTAGTGCAGTGCTTTATCCTACAGCACCACACCAGGACTCCAATAATCATTTGTGTCCATTCACCTTTCCCTTAATGTCCTGGGAACCATATGATGAGCTCAGATGGAAATCTGGACAGTGAGCTCAGGAAAAGTGAATATTTTAAAGTACACAATGTGTATGTCTACCCTTTGTTCTAGAGGAAAATATCTCTTCTATATTCCCAGACTGTAAGCAAACCTATGCTTTTCTCCACAGGGAAAAATAATCTCTATTGTTTTTACACCGATATATTTATAAGTATAACCCCGAACAAAGGGTATCCAGGACTTCACTAGTAAGATGGGGAGAAATACAGGAGACCCATGGAGAATTATCTCCCTATACAATGTTTAGTGCCTCAATGTAAACTCTCCAAGGGAGGGATTTGTTGTTGTTGTTCACTGGTAGCCACAAAAAGCAAAGAGAGTGTACTTCAACTTTGGTCTTTCAATACATAATCTCAAAATATACTACTTCTCTTCTTGATGACTTTAGAGAAATCTCTGTCTGCTGAGATGACTAATTCTTTCAACCACATAATGGGAATAATAACACCTCGCTCAGTGATTTTGGTGGGAATTTAATGTGAGGTCTCAATAGTACTGGAGTCCTCCAAGACTCAATCTAAGACCTTCTTCTCTTCTCACTTTATACTCTCTGCATGTGGAATCTCATCTTTACTCTCATATCCTCATTGGCTGATATAAGGGATGACTCTCAAATTTGTACTAAGAGTTTATATTTCTTCTGTTACTTTGCAGGATATACCCTTTGTCCCATATACTCTATTTGACATCATGGGCTCATGCTCCTAAACTGAACTTTTGTTGATTTTCCTTTGCCAGGATCTCTCTCAATGTTCAGTAGATGACAGTTACAATCATTCTTCACTTCCCGTTCATTTTCTCTCTTAAATATTTTGGAATCAATCCACTTTTTTTTTTTTTTTTTTGTCTCTACTACCAAGGCCTTTTTAAAGTGTTGAAGAGCAAAGATGTCAGTTTGAGGACTAAGGTGTGCCTGATCCAAGCCACGGTATTTTCAATAACCTCATATGCATGTGAAATCTGGACAGTGAATAAGGAAGATCGTAGAAGAATTGATGCATTTGAGTTAGGGTGTTGGAGGATAGACACCCAAAAGAAAATCACCAAGACATATCATAATCAAGCTCTCCAAATTCAAAGATAAGGAGACACTCCTGAAAGCAGCCAGGGAAAAGACAAATGTTACATACAAAGGCAAGTAAGTCTGATTAAGCTCAGATCTCTCAGCAGAAACCATGCAAGCAAGAAGGAAATGGGGTGACATACATA
>NW_006408558.1:2007242-2008971 GCF_000296735.1 Chrysochloris asiatica
TGGAACTATGTTCCCTAGGGCTTTTAATGCTTCTTTAAAAAAAAATAGATTCCCAGGCCTTTCTTTTGAGTCACTTCTGAGTGAACTTGAAACTCCCATCATTCACTCACTACCAGGTACTCTAATTTCCACTACTGTCAAACAGGAAGCACCAGCCATTCTTCCAACAGCCCTCTCTACTTCAATGGGTTTGAGAATTCATTGATAAGGCCATACAGGACTCAGACACCATGCTCACAGTTTAGGGGTTTATTAGGGAAGTTAACTGGTTACAGTATGATGTTGTTGTTAAGTGCCGTTGAGTAGGTTCTAACCCACAGCGACCTTGCATAGGGTTTCTGAGGAACAGCTGGTGAGCGACCTTGCATAGGGTTTCTGAGGAACAGCTGGTGAGCTTGAACGACCGACCTTGCAGTTCAAGTGGCTTTGCAGTCTGGTGCATTAACCCACAGCGCCACACTGGGAGTTGTTTCAGTCAGCTGCTCATAAATGACCACAGGAAGACCTCTCCACCATAAAACTCAACCTGAAGGCACTCAGCTCTAGCTCTATGGCTCAGCAAACTTAGTTCCCTGACTTAAGTGCCTGGAGGCACCACACACTACAAGCAAGCTTATCATTCAGGCATTCAACTTTACTTGCTTCATGTGCAGGGAAGCTCATGGCTCTGTTTTGTGCTCTGGGTCTTGGTTCTGTTGCTACTTCTCTGTCATTCCTCCAGTGTTACAGCTTTCTGTCCTCAGGTCAGGGAGGTTCAGTATGCAGAATTCAAAGATACTTGTGACTCCTGGCTCTTCTTCAATGGGAGATCACCTCTCATGCTTCTAAGGTGGTTTATTTCATATCCATGCTAGAGTTTCAAGTTTCTATTGTCACAATTAACTCTGCCAACATCCACAGCTGAATTATTACATCCTATCAGTTCTTCTCCAACCTAATCTTACCCACACCCAGCCGGGCAGAAACATTGTTCGATGGGAGTGACAGTGTATGGCTAGAAGAGATATGATATAATTCACTGTACCACAGCTATCAATGTCAGTATATTCTAACTGTGTTAGAACATTACCTCCTTTTTGTAACAATTATTTTATAAAGGCCTTTGATATCCTGAAATATGTGTTACAACCAAACTTATTTGCAAAATTTCAAAACAAAATAAAAACATTTTAACTGGAATAGAAAGTGGAAATAATGGAAAAGAAATTCTAATAAAGGAGTCCTGGTCTGGTGCTGTGGTTTAATGCACTGGACTACAAAGACTGTTTGAATCACAATGTTGTAATGTGTACTTAATTACAAAAATGGAAGCTATGGTTAGACCAGAAGTAATTATGTAGTCAGAGACTGCACCTATCTGAAGGTGTTCATTACAGTTGCAAAGGCAAACTTATATAGGTTACTGTATATTTATATGATTTTCCAAATAGGCCAAGCCTCTTCAAAATTTCCCTTGCAAATTAAAGTGCAATTACCCCTACATTTAAAAGGAGATGGATCGCTGGAAAGTCCAGTGTACTAGTATATGCAAATCATGCAAAAATACAATGTATTTTACAAACTGGAATTCGAGTCTAGGCAGGTTTTTCATCTGTATGAAAGTCTGTGCTCTTTAGTGGGCCATGCTAAAATTTTGTAAGACATAGACAATTCATTTTGTAAACAAAAATGTCCTGCAAACTGCAATATGAGTCTAGAATATCTGAACCACTTCCACTAATAAGTGTCA
>NW_006408558.1:2009856-2045525 GCF_000296735.1 Chrysochloris asiatica
TCATAATTGTATCTAACATAACTAAAAGACACACAACAAAAACCCACTGGCCCAATTTACATCTTATATGTTACAAATGAACAAAACAAAAATATTTGATGCCCATACAAAACAACAAAAAACCTCATATATTCATTTAAATGTCCAAAGGGTACAATCTGCAAGCCAGTCTCATGCCTGTAGCCACACAGCCTTCTCAGTCCATGGGCTCAGAGTCCAAAGCTGCTCTGTCTCTCCATGGCTCTGTGTCTGCTGTCAGCTCTCCTGTCACCATTCTTCCAGTCAGGGATCCCACGCTCCACTCCTGCTCTTCCTTCTTGATGGTCCTGGGATTGTCTGTTCCTCAAATTAAAGATTAACTACTCCCTTTTTTTAGTCACACATCTTCTACAATTAAAGTTTTGATGATCACAATTAATCCTGCTAATAGTTACTGGCAATTCAATCATAAAATCCTAAAAGCATCATTCCCCAGACCCATCTGGAACACTTTTCAGTGGGGTTTCTACTGAATCCCCTTAATTCTGAAACTAAGCACACCCATGAAAGCTTACCAAAAACCACTTCATGCTTTCATCGCCCCCCATTTTTTATTGTTATTTTTAAGTGCCATAGAGTCCGACCCATAGCAACCCTTTATAAGGTTTCTAAGGAGTGACTGTTGAGCGTCAGCCACCAACCTTGTGGTTCAAACCAACATTGCAGTTCAGTGCATTAACTGACAGTGCCACACCAGGATGTCTCTCATTTTTGTTAGCCTATATTTAAATTGTCCTTCCCTATCAACTTAGTCACTGTATGACAACCACAAGGTTGGCAAATCAAACTCACCAGCTGCTCCTCAGAAACCCTATACAGGGTCGCTATGAGTCAGAACGGACTCAAGGGAACTTAATAACAACAATCAACCCTGTACACTGAGAATAAAAATATGTTCCTTGATTTGAACAATCTTCCATTCCAGTTGGAATTTTGAGCAATTGCATCCATAAGCAAAAGTCCGGTCCAACAAATTGCAGCAATTTACACTTGCTCATAGTATAAAACATCTTTATCATCATCTAGTATGGTTCTGGTCACAGCTCAGCACTGTTATCCAAGCTACATCAAATGGGTACCAGCTACAAGTTTGGGAGTTGACATACACTTCCCAGCCCTTCAGATCAGCTGTGCTAAGTCAGTGCCAATGGGATCAGGAGTTCACACAATTCCCTACTTCTCAAGTCAGTTCTTCCTCTACTCTCATCATAAGGTCAACGGGTACCAACAGAACATGTCCAAACAAAGCCAAGTCTTCATTGCTGCATTTCCCCCAATTCCACTCACAAGTAGACCTAAGTGTCACCAGAGAGAATATGGCTCCCCAGTTTCCTGTAAATTTCAGTCATCAAGGGGATTTTCTCTGTTGGGACAACAATTCCTTGCCTTGATGCCTCCAAGACTCAAAACATCAAACTGTCTGCTTTTTCACTATGCTTTATTTCAATCTTGAATCTCCTGTTCTCCCAGCAGTTCTGATTTGGTCTGCACATCTTTTTAAATGCAAATGTATAAACTTGGAAGGTTCTCACCTGGGCTAAGGATTCCACCTAAGGACCCTTACTCTTACTGTTGTTGTTGTTAGGTGCCCATCAAGTTGGAACCGACTCACAGCAACCTTATACACAACAGAACAAAACACTGCCCGGTCCTGGGCTAAGCTCACAATTGTTGCCACGTTTGAGCCCATTGATGCTGCCACGTTGCCAATCCATCTTGCTGGGGGTCTTCCTCTTTTTCTCTGACCCTCCACCTTGCCAAACATGATATCCTTCTCCAGCAACTGGTTCTCCCTGAAAATATGTCCGGAGTACGAGAGACGAAGTCTGGCCATCCTGGCCTCCAAAGAGGGCTCTGGTTGCACTGCTTCCAAAACAGATCTGTTTGTTCTTTTGGCAGCCCATGGTGCTATCAATATTCTTCTCCAACACCATAACTCAAAAGCATCAATTCTTCTATGGTCTTCCTTATTCACTGTCCAGCTTTCGCATGCATATGCTGTTATTAAAAATACTATGGCTTGGGACACGCACACCTTAGTCCTCAAGCTGACATCTTTGCTCTTCAATACTTTAAAAAGGTCTTGTGCTGCAGATTTGCCTAGTACGATACATCATTTGATTTCTTAACTGCTGCTTCCATGAGAGTTGATAGTTGATTGAAGAAGAATGAAGTCCTTGACAACTTCAATCTTTTCTCCATTAATAAGAATGTTGTTTATTGGTCCAGTGGTGAGGGTTTTGGTTTTCTTTACATTGAGATGCAATTCATACCAAGGCCGTGCTCTTTGATCTTCATCATTAAGTATTTTAAGTCCCCTTCACTTTCAGCAAGCAAGGTTGTATCATCTGCATATCGCAGGTTGTAATGAGTCTTCCTCCAATCCTGATGCCACATTTTTCTTCATATAACCCAGTTTCTCAGATTATTTGCTTAGCATACAGTTTGAATAAGTATGGTGAAAGAATATAACTTGAATAAGGTACATTTGATGTTGCCTGTCCTACACCTTTCTTAATTTTAAACCATTCAGTGTTCCCATGTTGTTCGAAAAACTTTCCCTTGGTCCATGTACAGATTACTCATAAGCACAATTAAGTGTTCCGGAATACTCATACTTCACAATGTTGTCCATAGCTTGTCATGTTCCACACAATTGAAAGTCTTTGTGTAGTGACTAAAGCACATGTAAACATCTTTCTGATATTCTCTGTTTTCAGCCAAGATCCATCGGACATCAGCAATGATATTCCTCGTTCCAAAGCCTTTCCTGAATCTGGCTTGAACCTCTGGAAGTTCTCTGTCAATGTATGTTTACAGCCATTTCTGTATTACCTTTAGTAAAAGTTTACTTTCATGGGATATCAAAGATACTGTCCAATGATTTCTGCATTCCATTGGATCACCTTTCTTTGGAATGGGCACAAATATGGGTCTCTTTCAATCAGTTGGCCAAATAATTGTCTTCCAAACTTCTTGGCATTGATGAGTGAGTGCCTCCAGTGCCGCCTCACTTTCTTGAAAGATTTTGATTTTTATGCCATCAATTCCTAATGACTTCAATGCACCTTGGACTTCCTCCTTCAGTATCATTGACGCTTGATCATATGCTACCTCTTGCAATGGTTGAACATCAACTATTCCCTTTTGGTACAGTGACTCTCTGTATGGGGCTTTGTAGGCCCCATACTCTACAAAGGTTTAAAGCAAAAAGAAAATTCTAACTACCTTTTAGGACGTCCAATCGAGTATAGGCTAAAGGCAGGCTTACAAGCTCTCTGTAATCAGAATTTTCAATATTTATTTCTGTCACACAAGTATGTGTATCTTACATTAATTGGCAGGAGAAATTAATATTCAAAAGGTAGTCAAACACATAAACCTTTAAAAACACTCAAGTTCAAGCTTCTCTTCTCCCTTGAACTAACCCCATTCATATGCATATGGCCTTGGGCTTCTGGTAGGGTGGATACCAGTAGGCACTGGCTTCCTATCAGCCATCTACTTTCATCAGAGTGACATATGCTTTAGACTATTCCAGAAGTTTCTGCTCTCCCCTCCATTTAAGCATTTTACCCCCTACATTCCTTTCAGCTATTTTTGCTGTTACAGTTAAGTGCCTTTGAGTCAGTTCCAACCCATAGTGATGCTATTTAGGTTTCTAAGGAGCAAAGGGTGGGTTTGAACTGACAATCTTGTGGCCCAAATCAACCTTGCAGTCCAGTGCATTATACCCTGCAGTGCCATACCAGGAATTATTTGCCACCCAGTTTGAACCACTCAGGGTGGTAGATTTGAATTATCGACCTTGTCATTTCAACCAACATTGCAGTTGAGTGCTTATCCTACAATGCCAACAAATTACAAAACCTCATGCTTTCATGAGTCTGGAACCATTGCAATGAATCCTATTTCTGCTGTCAACTGCTCAAACCAAGTGAGGGCCCTGTCTAAGTTCCTCTGGCTCCACGAGGGTGACCAAGCTCAAAATCAGCCCAGGCCAATTCCTATAAAGATGACGTCAGACACATTTCTACCCTATATCAGCAGCGCCTTTAAAATTACTTAGACTTGATTACCAAGTTAGAAAACCCAATCTTGTGATTTTGTTTCTCTAGAATCCCACTCTTTCAGTACCACATGTCTTAACTCAGTTTTCAAGAGAAGCAAAACCAGTAAGGCATGTATATGCACACACACACACACATATATATTATATATGTATATATATGTGTGTGTGTGTATATATATATTGTTGTTGTTGTTGTGAAGTGCCATCGAGTCGGTTCCGACCCATAGCGACCCTGTACAGGGTTTCCAAGGGTGTAAATCTTTACGGGAGTAGAAAGCCTCATCTTTCTCCCGCGGAGTGGCTGGTAGTTTCGAACTGCTGACCTTAAGGTTCGCAGCCCGATTCGTAACCACTACGCTACCAGAGCTCATATATATATATAGTCATTTATTATCAAGGAAATGACTTACAATTATAAAGTCCCAGGTCCCCAGCAGAAGAGAAAGAGAGAGAGCCTTTCCCATGTATCCATTATATTGGGAGTAGGTCCCACCCCCAAGGAAACATTCTTTCATCTGTTTGGCTGCTCACAGTCACTCTTCATAAAGTTGGCTATGTCTGTGTTAGGTTTCACCACCCTGGGGATAAGCACGTCTCAACTGCTAAATCACTGGCAGTCCTGACTTTGTCAAGTTGACACAGAACCCTAACTATTACAATAATGATGATTTAATATACGTTACATGGTAGTATTTGAATTTAGACAGAGCTCACCAATAATTTTTGGTTGCATTCTCAACCAATCCCATTTCTGGAAAACCTTGCTATAAAACAGATAGCCCCAAGTCATCTTCATTACACTTGTCACAATGATAATTATATTTTAATTTGAAAGTTATTTGAATAACCTTTCTCTGTGAAGATTGTAAACTCAATGAAGGCAAGGATTATGTCAATTTTTTGTCAACAATTTATATTCAAGACAAAAATAAAAGAGTATAAGGCACATGTTTGAAGAAATTTACTAACAAAATGAATGAAATGCCTGGCATAAATCTCTTGTTTCCCTCTTTCTTGTTTTTCTCTTTATTACCCCCAGTTACAGAACAGCACATACATCTATTTTATTTTTTAATGAGGAAAGGGATATTATATTTCTTACATTAAAAGATGAGCTCATGTTCTAAATGAAACAAACATGCAAGAGAAAAGACAGGAGCTATATGAGGGAGCCAACAGAAATGATAACTTGGGAGAGGAAACTTCAAGTTGGGAAGTTTCATTCCAAACATACTACATCACTTACTTATCCATCAGCTAAAGAGTATTTCAGACTTTTTACTCTATTTCATCACAGCATTGTTTATTACGTGAATTTTTATAATGCAAATGGAGACATATAGAAATGCAATACTTGAGTACAGTTCATGCAGAATTAACTTTTTCATTTTTTTAGAGGCCACATTGAGAAGGACTTGAAATGCAGGACTTGAAAGATGGCACTAATATTGTACACTATGAGAACTATAGAAGCAGAACAAGGGCAGCTGTGACTTATAATGGAATTGATTGCAAGAATAAAGGGCAGCCCTGTGGCACAAATAGAAGAAAAAAGAAGGGAGCATATAGCCACGATGAAGAAGATGGAGATGGAGCAGGTGTTTGAGATGAAAGTTTAAAAAAAGTTCAGAAATTGAAAGACTCTGAAATGGAACTCTGATGTCTTGAGCAAATGAAAAATAATTTGGAAACAGAACACAAGACTTAGAGGGAAACTGTCATCAGCACGAGGGAAGCTCAACATCATATATCAGAACAACGGTACTCTTTGAGAAGCTTGGAAAAGAACAAGGAGAAAGGGAAGATCTTTAAAACCGTCTATTGACCACCAGTTATGTATTAGTTACCAATATGACAGGCTGGACAACAGTTTCCATTGGGCTTGCTTGATTAATTTTCACTAGTTATGTCTATTTACTTTAATCAATAATTATTAGCAAATTACAGATAGCTAGCTACCTGAAATTTCAAGAAGCACAACACAGGAATTGCATGTTAAGTGTCAAGTGTCCTTTCTAGATTCATTTTCTTTACAATTCCTTCTATTTTCTGTGTCTTATGTAAACGTAGTCCTAGACTTCAATTCATGTTTTCCCTCTTACATGTATCCTGGTACCTCTGTTACACTGAAAATATAAAAAATCTTTGTGTTCATCTCCAACATTTTCATGACTAGGGAGTCTCTAACTCTATTACCTAGAGGATTTATATTTAAATAAGATACAGGATCAAAGATACTTCATGATCCTAATTATCAGTAACAAAAGGAAAATGTAAAAAAGTGTTTCTGAAAAAACAAATAAATAAAAAGAAATTGTTATGCCTGGAAGCAAAATTAATTAGGATACCACAAATGAAGACAAATGCTGATGATTAAGAGTCATGGGTGGTCTTCAAGCAACATTTATATACTTTCAAACCTTGAAATTTCCAATACAAAGCTAGTTCTGCACTTTCCTTGTACTTATTATCTAGTCTGTTCAATGTTGCATGTAGTTTTTGCCTCTGTGAAATTAATTATAATTGGTTTATGGAAACTGAACAGAAGTCTAAATTCAAAGCACATTTTTTAAATCACATTGATTAATTCTGTTCACACACTCCTTGACCTCACTCAACCAACTCTACTATCATTGATGCTTTATTGTGATTACCCTTAAATCTGTTCATATAAAACCACAAATGAGTGTGGTGTGAAAATAGTTTGACATATCTACCAATATAGTTTTCCCAGTGTTTCTTTATTTTCACTTTTCTCCATCCTCCTCTAAGCCCATCTCTAACACAGGCATTGTGCCAACATTGCCTTAGGAGAGGAATCATACTGAACTTTGCTGGGAACAAAAGAGTAGAATTCTTGACCTTTGACTTGGGGGAAAAAAAAAATCAAGATCCAGGAAGAAAATAGATTTTAAAAAATATAAGAATACAAACTCAGAACCAGGTTTTTGTTTTGTTTTGCAGCTTACTCTTTTTTATTATTGACATTTGTTGTGGTGGGTGAGAATATATGCATCAGAATGTATACCAATCCAATGGTTTCTACCGGCAGAATTCAGTGACATCAATTACATTCTTCAAGTTGTGCAACCATACTTGCCTTCCTTCTCCAAATTGTCCCTTCCCTATTAATGCTGCCTAATTCTTCTACCTAAAATTTCCAGCTGCCATTGTCGATGTGATTCCATATTTAGATTTTGGAAAAAAAGAATAACATAACTAGTAAAGAATATCAAGGCAGAAATTCAAGGCATTTTTCATTTAAGGTTTAAAGATTATGTCAATGAATAGATTCAGGGATTCATTCAGTCTCCATGGCTTCAGAAAGTCGGGAGTCAATGAGAATTTAAATTCAGCTCTGCAATTTACCCCCTTTCGATCAGAGTTCTTCTATAGAATCTTTGCTCAAAATGCTCAGTCATGGTAATCAGTTGTCATAAATTATTCTGGTCGCCTGGCAAAGGAGGTAGCTGGTCATGAAGATAATTAGGCACACATTCCATAACTTCTACCTCTTTCTGATTATCTTCTTTTGCTGTTGCTTCAGGTCAACAGAGACAAACAAGCCAATCATAAAATGGGCGAAGGACATGAATAACTATTTCCCCAAAGAAGCTTTTTATATAGCTAACAAAACTATGAAAAGATGTGCAACATCATTAGCCGTCAGAGAGGTGCAAATCAAAACCACAGTGAGGTATAATCTCACTCTCAATAGGATGATTGTGAAACAACAAAACAAAACAAAAATAGGAAATTACAAATCTTGGTGAGTATGTGGGGAAATTGGAACCCTTACCCAGTGCTGGTGGGAAAGCAAAAATGAAAGAGATGCTGTGGAAAACCTTGTGGGGGGTTCTCAAAAACAAAAAGTAGAATTACTACATGGTCCAACAATTCTACTCCTAGGGTATATACTCAAAAGTCTTGAAAGCAGAAACTCAGAGATTTGCATACTAATGTTCATTGCTGCATTCTTCACAGTATATAAAAGGTGTAAACCAACTCAATGCCCATCAATAGATGAATGGATAAACAAAATGTGTTTCCATTCATACAATGTAATACTACTCATTTAGTAGGAGAAATGAAGTTTTGATGCATAGGATGATTGGTGCTAGAAGGCATTATGCTGATTAGAATAAGTTAATCACACAAGGACATTTATTGTATGATTTGTTGTTAATTGCCAACCAATCAATTCCAACTCATAACAACCTTGCATGGGGTGAGTTTCAAAGGAGCTGCTGGTAGGTTTGAACAGCCAATCTTTTGGTTAGCTGTCCAGTGCTTACTTGTTCTTATAGGTGCCATCGAGTTGGTTCTGGCTCACAGACACCCTATGCACAAAAGAACGAAACACTGTCCAGTCCTGTGCCATCCTCACAACTGCTGATCAGCTGGACCTTACTGCTGCTGTCACTGAGTCCGTCAGTCTCACTGGGGGTCTTCTTTTCAGTTGACCCTCCTTTTTACCAAGCATAATGTCTGTAAAACCACAAGAAGAGTCAAATGTACCCTGAACAAAATTGATTATTGGTTACCCGCGGTGGGAGAATAAAGGAATGGGGGTAGAGGAGGGAGAAATTAATGGAGATGGAAACTCTTGCTGCCTAAGGGCACAGTTGTTATTCTTGCTGTTGAGTGCTGTTGAATCAGTTCCAACTCATAGCCACCCTGTATAGGGTTTCCCAGGAGCAACTGGTAAGTTTCAACAGTCGACTTTGAAGTTCAAACTAACCTTGTAGCCCAGTGTTTATCCTACAGGGCCAACACCAGGACTCCACCAGGACTCCATATCCAATTATTACAATTGCTTTCAATAAGTTATAAATCTGTAAAAAATTGAATTGGCAAAAGTTGTATGATAAATATATTTATAGGTGCACACACAAAAAAATCTATTAAATCTGTGTATGTATAACTAAAAACCTCATGGGATTCGATCCATGTGTTGGAAGATTGTGTTGAAGGTTTGGGGTAAATATTTTATGGGATATCTCAGTTAATTGGCCTAATAATGTGTTTGGTGCTTTTGTTCTATTTCCTAATTTATTGTGTAGTGCCTAGAATCTTAAAAACTTGCAAGAAGTCACACATGGCAGAACCAGGGTTTTTAATTCCCAGAGAACAGACAAAACTTGCCAGAAAGAGAGGAAAGCAGAAAAAGAGAAAAAAAAAATGTGAGCAAGTCCCTGTCCTGTACTTAGTATCTATAAGCTCGCTTTGAATGGTTTGTAAATTAAGTACACAGAAGTAAATCCTGAAGTCACCGAGAATATCCTGGGACATTGAAAATTCCTTAGAATTACCCTATGCACTTCAAACTAATAGAACAATGTCCTATGTGCCCTAGAAGAACCAAGAAGTTTTAAGGGGTCTTTGATGTCCCCAGAGAGTTCCAAGAATTCCCAGGTCCCAATCAGGTCTTTGAGGGCAACCAACAATTTGCATGCTTCTCATAGGTGTATTACAGCAGGTAGATAGAATTGGCCTGAATTGAACAGCTCTTATTTTCAACAACAAGAGAAATCCTCAAGCTACCTGCATGGATTAAAGTCTATAAATCATGTGAAATGAGCTATGCCCCAACAGATGCCAAGCTGTACAGAAAATAACCAAGAATCAGATACCCTTTGCCTTCAGGCATGGTGCCATGAAAGACACTGGGATACTGATGTCACGTGGAGGAAATTGGAGTAGGTAAACTAATTTGACTGCAGTTTGGTTTTACCACTCAAGAGAAAATCCATGTAGGTACAATGTAGAAATCAAGTTCATATATGGAAAAAGTAAAGTATTTCTTATTCTGCAAAGCTTTTGGGAGCCTGATTTAAAATCATTAGAGAATCATGTCAAGTGATTCCTGCTTCAGTTAAAATCTGTGATCTGTCTGAGGATATTTAGATTTAGACTTCATTATGATGCTGTGATAACAGATGTTATGGATTGAATTTTGTCCCCCCGAAAGATGCATTACAGCTCTAATGACTAGTCTCTGTGAATGTGACTTTGTTTGGAAATATGGTCACTAAAGGTGCTATCAACTAAATTAATATGAGGTCACACAGGAGTAAAATGGGTCCTAATCTCATGGAGTGCTAACAGTACAACGAAAACTGTGTTGGAAGAAGTACAGCCAGAATGCCCCTTAGAAGCCAGGATGGCCAGATTTTGTCTCTCATATTTCAGACATAGTATCAGGAATGGCCAGTCTCGGGAGGAGAACATCATTTATGTTTGGTAAAGTGGAGGGTTGGTGAAAAACAGGAAGAACCCCAAAAAGATGGATTTGCACAACGGCAGCGTCAATGTGTCCAAGCACAGCAATGACTGAGAGGTTGGTGCAGGACAGGGTAGTGTTTTGTTCTGTTGTGCATAAGGTCACTATGAGTCAGTACCAACTGGACAGCACATAACAACAACAAAAATCCTATCTGACTGTTGTCCTAACTTAAAAAAAGAAATGCTCTAGTCAGAGAAATACAAAGGAAACCAGCCTTTGGAAGTTAGAGGCAGAGAACAGCCACAAGCCACAAGAATTTCTGGGTCTACCAGAAACTGGACGAATGGAAGAGACAAGGAAGGTTTTTTGAGTGTCTTTATACAAAACCCTGTATTCATACTTTCTGTGTCCAGCATGATGTGGAAAAAAAAAAAAATCCATTATTTTAAGCTACACATTTGTAATACCTGGTTAGCCATTTAGGAAACCAATACAACATCTAATAGAAAATTTCAAGGATGTGTGGAAGCAGAGGGTAAATCAGAGAGTAGCGAAAAGGACGCACCATGTCACCAAGTGACAAGTCATCTCTATTTGCTAAAATTTCAGACTGTTCAATATGAATGTAGCTATAGCCAACTTTCTTAGTTATCTAGTGCTGCTAGAATAGAAATGCCACAAGTGAGTGGCTTTAAGGACCAGAAATGTATTCTCTCACAATTTAGGTGGCTAGAAGTCCAAATGCAGAGCACTGGCTTTGGAGGAAGTTCCTTGTCTCCTTTCAGCATCTGTAAACCTAGTAGTCCTTGGAGTTCTCCATGTATCTTGGACTCAATCTTCCTCTGGTTCCAGGATTTTCACAGTGTAGGAAGCCCAAGTTCAAAGGACACACTTTCTCTCTTGGTGGTAGTGCATCCCTCCTTCTCTGTTCAAGTCTCTCTCCCTTTATCTTTTGTAAGATCAATGATTTGCATGCCACACTCATGATAATCACCCATAAATTGGATCAGGGTGGTGGTGGGATTGAGGCTGGTATACTCGACTCTTAATTCTCCTATTGGTTTATAACATCAAATCACATCATAGGGACAGCTACATCTCTACTGTCAAACCAATGAGGATCTCGGTCCAGTCAAGCTGACACAAACCTTAATTATCATTCCATCCAAAGCACCAAATTACTATTCTGGGAAGTCTGAAGGGTTGAAGATGTAAGATTGGAAAGAACAGAAGAAAATTAACTAGATAATGCCTTCTATCAGTCAAAAACAAAATACCTATCTGGTATATTAAAGGCAAATTACCATAGGAGGAATCATCTTGAACTAAACCAAAATTAAGTAGTATGTTAATAAGGAGGCAAAGGCAAGACTAAAACATAAATTGTAGAAAGATGTAGGGCATTTCTGTGCTTTCATCTCAGCCATTTGCTTTCACTTGAGGAAGAGAAGGTGGTAGCTGTCTCTAGGACTTTCTTATCAGGCCTTTCTCCCAAGATGCATCTGGGTGGACTTGTACCTTCCACTTTTCAGTTAGCAGTTGATCATGCTAATTGCTTGTATCACCCAGGGGCTCCTCTGAATGGCTAGTTATAATTTATTATATATATGTTCTTATTTCTTCAGAATGGAAGACAGTTCTTTTGGATTACTCCCTGAATAATATGAACGAAGGATTCTTCAAAGTCATAAAACAGATTCCTAGTCACTGATCTAGTTTTCTACTTGTGTTTCATAGAACCATGATTTCACAGTCACCTGTAGTACTCGTTACATTAAAACATAGCCAAAATCTATTGAGCAAATAGAAATAGACTGAGGCCAAGAAGTGAGCATGGGACCCTGACAATCTGTTTTTTAAAACAACTTAGAAAGATTGAGAACAGATTTTCTGGTTCTTCAGAAAACGTTTCACCATAAAGATGGTGCCTGATTAAGTATGGGCTGACCAAGTGAGTTGCAGTTTCTTGGTGTGAAATGCCTTTGAGTTTCATTCCATGAATCAGTCCACTGGGACGCTGGCCCTTTGGGTGAGCTGAGATTACAAAATTGATTAGCAGCCAAGGGAAAAGATCGTAGCCCCCGGATACCACTGAATAAGCCACAGCCATGTGCAATTCAGAGAGTATGGCTCCATCAAATTTATGGCTAACACCATTTATAATCTTGTGGCATATGCCTCTGTAGTGTTTGTTTATAAAGGGCCAAGGCTGGGTGTATTATGCATCACAAATGATATACTGTAGAGGTTCCCAGGATAAATGAAATATGTCCATCTTGCCCCATCTGGATCTTGTTATTTTCTTTTTTCTTCCCATGATTAGCATTTTGGCAGTTTTCACTCTTGTGTTCTGCTGTTCTATGTGCCCAGGGGAGGGGAACACTTGAGCGATTTCCAAAAATCAGGGTAGTGCTGCGTGAAGAAAAACTATAGCTGAAAGGGCACTTTCTTTACGGTAGATTCTCCACACTCAACTGAGGAAGCAGAGGTTGTGAATATGATTAGTGGGAAGTGAAAATGCCATGAGAGCAGGGCTCATGTGAGTCACCAAGGGTGGAAATGTTCTTACCAGATGATAGCCAGGATACAGGAGATTTTCTGTCCCCAAGAACCAGCTGAGCTTGTGCAATTCTGCAAATGCAGTTTCGCTGGATTGCAAAAGGAGACCGTTTTCAGCTATGACTTTATTCTGCCTGAGATAAAAATGGGGTCATGATGTTCATTTGACACCTTGTTAATTTATGTGGCAACAAAAACACAACAAAACAATATTCACACTGATGCAATAACAAGGCTTATTCTTTTAAAATAATGCTAGAATAGAACAAAGTCTGTTTTTCATTTTGGGGGCTAGTTGCTGGGGTGGAACATACAAACAAAACAGTTCACAGGGCAAAGGTCTCTGTCGCTTGTGAAATAAACATAACCAACCCAGAATCCCGAGTTCTGCTGAATTCTCCTAGCTTTGATGTTTTACAAAGAATTGTTCTGTGGTTATTTATTTTATCCTATTTAAACAATGATTATGCTTACGTGGTAATTTGGGGTATGAAGTTACGCCTCATATTTAAGTTACCTTGCTATTTTATTTCACAAAGCATATTTCTAAGGAGCTCCGGTGGAGCAAAGGTTAAGTACTCAGCAGTTAATCGAAATATCAACAGTTCAAACCCACCAGCTGCTCCTTGGAAGAAAGATAGAGCATTACTTCCATAAAGATTATATTCTTAGACAAATAATAGGTATTGTTACTCTGTCCTATAGGGTGAATTGATGGGAAAATTAATTACAGACATCTTATTTTAAAGGTGTTCTTATCCAGGAACCAAATATTAATCATAAATGCTTGACCCAAACAACAAAAGTCTGCCAGAAATTGTTCTAAACCAGAAACCAAACCCATTGCCATTGAATCCACTGTGATGCTGAACCTCTGTCTCACATCATTTGGACACATATTTAGAAGGGCCCAGTCCCTGGAGGAGAACATCATGTTTGGTAAAGCGGAGGGTCAGTGCCCAAAGAGGAGGACCTTCAATCCCATGGGTTGATACAGTAAGTGCAACAATGGGCTCCAATACAGTAACAGTCATGAAGATGGTGAGGAGTCCTGGTGTGGCGCTGTGGGATAATGCACTGGACCACAAGGATAGTTTGAACTGCAAGGTCGACAGTTCAAATTCACCAGCCTCTCCTTAGAAATGCTAGACAGGGTCACTATGAGTGGACGACACTTAACAACAATAACAATGAGGATGGCGCAGGACTGGTCAGTGTTTCTTTCTGTTGTACACAGGATCACAATGAGTTGAATTGACTTAAAGGCATGTAACATTTACCAATTCAATTTTCACTTGCTTTATAGGGACTCATGTTAAATATTTGGAATCAAGAATTTAGAAATATGTTTGTAATGAATAAGAATCATCTAGTACCTAATTCATAAAGAAAATCAAGAAATAATTGTTAAGAAATTTTATTAAAATTAATGAACTTGTCCATGTTCATCAAAAAGTCTTACAGGTTTATATAGGGAGAGACTTTTATTATCTTCATGTTGTTGCAACTAAATATTATATAAAATATAAATGCTTGCTGAATTTTTAGAAATATATATTTAAGGAAACATTGCCACTTCAAATGATGAAACAAACCATGTTATTCAAAATGAAATCCTAAACCCAATAAATCTAGTTAGGTATTGTTCTAAGGGTAAGTAAAAAATATTGCTTCTAAGCTTCAAGTTCATGCATGCATGCATGTATTCCTAACAAAACGTGCTTAAATATGACTGAGATCTGTGCATGACTGCAGACTGTATCTCTAATACACTTGTCTTAATCTTAGGATGTGGATGTTTAGGGTGCTTTTGAAAAGTATCCAGTTGAAACAGTGGCTTCCAAGGCACTCTACTGAGCCAGTTAAACACAAGGCAGAGAGGTCAGCTCAGAAGATGATGGCCACTTCCTTTTGGGATTCCTAAAGTGTAATGGCACTGTAGGATCAACACTAGAGTGCAAACCACAAGGTCAACAGTTCAAACACACCAGCTGCTCCTTGGAAACCCTACACAGGGTCTCTGTGAGTCAGAGTCAACTCAACAGCACTTAACAACAACAATAACAATCTTTATATACTTTCTCAAAGGATACAGGACTGTTCCAGCGGTTAATTAAATGAATTAAGAAAAAGGAAAATTGCATTGGTGAGAAAAAGGCCAGGAGACTTGTGCTGAGGAATTTTTGTTTTCCATTAAGACAGTATTCCTGCTCATTCTTGATGGTGAGCAAGGGATATCCTAACAGAATTTAATTGGAAAACCTCACTCCATCCACTCTACAACTCTGATATTTCCTCTTTAGACAAACTACAAGAACATTTATCAAAATCACGATTTGAGTCCTTTGAGGATGCCAAAACTGCCATTTTAACTTGGTGCAGATGGAAAAGCACAGAATTCTTCTGGGATGGGTTAGTGATGAAAACAACAACTTCAGATGTCTATAGACCTAAATAGAGGCTATGTAGAGAAACAATAGCTGCACATCTTTATATTTTTGTTTAACAATGGTTTCTATCATTTTGTAACAATATTTTTGACTTACCTTGTATTTCTATAATTTCCACTATTAATGAATCTCTTTTATTGACACACCTCTATATCTATCTTTATTCTATCTATATCTATATTTTATTGTTGATTTCAAAAGAACCTGTGTACAACAGAACAAAACACTGCCTGGGCCTGTACCATGCTCACAATTCTTCATATGTCTGAACCCACTGCTGCACATACTCATGCACACAGACACACAAATTTACATACGCATGTATGTGTATACATATACATACATACACTTAATCTTATTTATGTGTATTTGTATATATGTGTGACAAGGTATATTATCAATTGTATATTAATTTAAAATATTAGTTTTCCCATTGCCCTTGCAGAAACACAATTGATTTATCTTACTTTTTGATTTATAGCTCTGATTCCTGAGTAGTCCTTAGGATGATACAAATAGTTTCCATGAAAGGTTAGTGCTGAAAGTTTGGAGGTTTGTGCTCACCCAAAAGTTCTTAGAAATGTAAAGGAGCTTTCTAAAATTAATGAGCTTGGCAAAATTAAAATGATTGATAGAGGTCTGAATTTGACTTAATTTTGTCCTAGACCCCTGCTTCTGCTTTTTAGACTATGTGACCCATGACTATACTAACTTGTTTTGGAATATTCTAAGATGACTTCCTTAGATAGTTGTAGAAATCAACTCTGGAATGCAGGAAACTGAGGCTAAGGTTGCATACTCCAGTGTTTTACTTATCTACAGCTTCAATAGCAGAAATACCACAAAAGTGGATGGCTTTAACCAACAGAAATTTATTCTCTCACAATTTAGAAGGTAGAAAGTCTGAATTAAGGACCAAGCTCTAGAAAAAGGCTTTGTTTCTCAACTGTGGGTGAAGGCCTTCTTGCCTTTCAACATCTATGGACTTAGAGTTCCTTGGAGTGGTCCACGTGTCTGCACCAATTTTCTCCTGAGT
This sequence comes from Chrysochloris asiatica, assembly GCF_000296735.1. Taxonomy (NCBI): domain Eukaryota; kingdom Metazoa; phylum Chordata; class Mammalia; order Afrosoricida; family Chrysochloridae; genus Chrysochloris; species Chrysochloris asiatica. Next base: position 2,026,239 of record NW_006408558.1, read on the forward strand.
CTAGGAAGTAATCACCACAAGGATGTCAGGTCCAAAGGAGTTGACCCTCTTCCTGTTATTTTTTTCTTGGTGGTAGTAAGTCTCTCCTCTCTGTGTTCACTTGTTTCATCTCTTGAATATCTCAAAATAGAGTCTCAAGATAAAACCTACTTCTGTAGATTTTATCCTTCCTCAGTAACATAACTGCCACTAATCCTGCCTCATTAACAGGCTAGAAATGAGGATTTACACCATCTAGGATAATTACATCATATCACAATCTTGAGAATAATGGAATAGTCAAGATGACAGACTTTTTGGGAGAACACAATTCAATTCATAACACTCAGACAATAGGTATTCTTGGTAAATAATCTTACAGGCCATGCTGAATCCAATGCACTCCCATACTCCTTCCTAAAGGAGTGCTGGTGACATTGTAGGATAAATATTGTACTATTAATTACAAGGTTGACTGTTCAAACCCACCAGCTGCTCTGCAGGAGAGTGATGAGACTGCTACTGTAAAGAGTTGTTGTTGTTAAGTACCGTGGAGTTGGTTCCGACTCATAGCGACCTTGCATAGGGTTTCCGAGGTTGTAAATCTTTACAGGAGCAGAAAGCCTCCTCTTTCTCCCACAGAACAGCTAGTAGTTTCTACTGCTGACCTTGAGGTTGGCAGCCCGACTCGTAACCACTACAATACCAGAGCTCCTTTGTAAAGAGTTCCAGCATCAGTAATCTTCTACAGGGTCATTATGAGTGGGAAATGACTCAAAGGCATCTAACAACAACAATAATAACCCCTTCCCAACTCTCTACCGAGTTCTTCAAAACTGAGTATAATGAAATTGCTCATGCTTCCTCTTCAGAACAGTTTTGAATGTTCATTCTGGTGCTTCCTGATTTGTCAGTCTTTGAATCCAAATAAAACTCTTCTTTTGGTTCACAGAAACTTTGTCTTGTTTCTATCAGAAGAAAGTCCTATTGGTGGTCTACTTCCAAAAAGCTAGTGATTATAAATAATAACGAATTCTATTCTGACATATATGACTTCACTAGAAATTGGAGTTGACTTGATAGCAATTGTTTCGTTATTAATATTGTCGTTGATTTATTTTGTTTTTCCAGTTCCTGAAACAACCTAGCCAAATACAGGAATGATCTAAAATCACAAAGCTGCCTGCTCTCCTCACATCTCCAGTATATCCCAATCTTTGGTGTTCAATATTGTCATTCCTTAAGTCAGTTGGAGGTTTTAGTAGTGTCTTAGAAAGTTTGTAAAAATTCAGAGCCTCTCTCCCCATTCTTCAACCAATTTTGACTTGTCAAACCAGAGGTGAAGTCCAGGAATCTGCACATCAAATGGCCATCCATTAGATTCTGATGCAGATGGCCCTGCAATCACACTTTAAGAAACAATACTTTAAGACCGTTGATCTTAAAATCAAGACTCAATAATAGACATTCTTATTATATCTGGACACTCCTGTAGTATGTTTGTCTAGAAGGAAGAACTAGGAGCCTTTGGTCCTCCTTCTCAGAAATGGCTTCCTGCTTTATCTTAGTGTGTCAGTTAAAACCCTGACACCAGTAGACAGATTTTCTGAGTCCCAGAATTCTTCTGCCAGGAATCTCAAAGCCCAGACTCCATTCCCATCCATCTGTTCTCTGACTCCTTGTGGCTGCTCATTGCCTTTCTCACACAAAAATTTGATCCTCATTTTGATTAATATGTCCAAGTATCTATTTAGTTCTAAACAGTCAGACTGCTGTTAGATCAGTTCTACTGTAGTCTCTATAGGTCCAGCAGGCAACACAAGCAAGGTACCGTCTAGCTGTCCCATACTGACAGTACATGGCATACAAACCCAACTCAAGGCACTGAGTATTAAGTTCACCTAACTATTGGATGCATTGTTGTTGTTGTTAAGTCCCATTTCTATCTAACCCATAATCACCCTGTTTCCAAAGAGCAACTTGTGATTCAAGCTAACCTTACGGTCCAATGCTTTATCATGCAGCACCTTAGGTTAGGAAAATTTTCTTAGGTACGAGACAAAATACACAAATCATAAAAGAAAAGTTTGCTTAAATGGATTTTAATAAAAATTAATAATGTCTGCTCTTTGAAAAAGACTATTAAAATAATTAAATGAAACTCACAAACTGATAAAAATATTAGCAAGGTAGTTCATGGTGTTGTTATTGTTAAGTGATGTTGAGTTAATTCCAACCCATAATGACCCTATATAGGAGCAGCTGGTGAGCTTGAACCACCAACCTTACAGTTCAAATGAATTTACAGTCTGACGCATTAGCCCACAATGCCGTACCAGGACTCCTGAAAATAGCTCATAGTTATATGATAAATAACTGTATTCCAGAATACATAAAAGGCTGTCAATAATTAATTAATATAATAATAATAAGGAAATAAACAACTACATTAAAATAGTTAAACAGACATTTCACCAAAGATGCTATATGAATGGAAATTAGACATATCAAAAGATGTTCAGCATCATTAGTTACTTTTGTTGTTGTTGTTGTTGTTAAGTGCCATAGTGTTGGTTCCAAGTTATAGTGACCCTGTTTAGGGTTTCCAAGGAGCAGCTGGTAAGCTTGAACTTCCGATCTTGCGGTAGCTGACTTTACATTCCAGTGCATTAACCCACAGAACCACACAAGGACTCCTCATTAGTCACTAGGGAAATGCAAATGAAAACCACAGTGAAATATTACTTCATATCTAAAAGAATGATGAAAAGGAAAGCAATATGAAGTATTGGTAGAAATATAAAATAACAAATGTCATAAAATTCTGATCAGAATGAAAATGGTACAGCCACTTTGGAAAACAGTTTGACAATTCCTTTCAAGTTAAACATACACTTACCAAATGACCCAACAATTCTATTTAGTCACAAGAAATGAAAACACACATATAGCCTCTTAGAAAACTATATACATATGTATGCTGTTGTTACATGCCATTTAGTAGGTTCTAACTCATAGAACCCTGTAGAAGGTTTCCAAGGAGCAGTTGGTGAGTTTGAATTGTCGACCTTGTGGTTCAAACTGACATTGTGTTCCAGTGCTTTATCCCACAGTGCCACACCAGGACTTATGTATAGAGCAGCTTTACTCATAATCATCAAACGCTAAAAATAACTCATATGCCTGTCAACTGGGGAATGGTTCAACACAGAATGTTCCACTCAAACACTGGAACACTCACTAATCAGCAATTAAACAAATAAACTTTTGATATATGCACAAAAAAAGGCTGAATCTCAAGTGTTTACAGAAATGAGTTAGATACCAACATTTAAACATGGTATATTTTCATTTTTATGATATTCTGGTAATGGCAAAATTATAGGGACACAAAATAGACCATTGGTTGTCAGTGGATGCTGGTGGGGAGAGGAAATTTATAGCAAGAGGGAAATGTTTGAGATACTTTGAGTGTTCTTTGTTAGGATTTGGTGGTATTTGCATGACTCTATGTGTGTGCCAGAATTCATAGAAATAAACACCTAGAAAAAGGATGAATTTTACTGTAAGTAGTTTTATTCTAACAAAAACTGACTTCAAATGAAGAACTTCCCTGTCATATTGGACAAGAAGAAATTCTTTTTCATGAATTACTTCTTATATGTTTGCAGTATTAGAGTGAACCCTCTTTTTCCTTCTGTATCCTTTGCAGATAGAAGCACATTTTTTACAATTAAACTTCTACCAGGTGAAATTCCAAAAATGTTTAAATTTGACTTCCCCTGGCCTCTTAGTTATAGACCATGAATGAGTCAAAAACACCTTCCCTTAATAGTTTTTATGTGTCTGAAATAGGTGACAGGAATAAAAGTCAGGATAATTATACAATTAATTTTTTAAAAAATTTACAGTCAATCTTGTGAGCTCTAGAATTACTGGTTTTTACCAGAATTACATATGTGTACCCACAGCACAATATGGAAATGCATGTGGAACAGCGGAAAAGGATTGTGACCTTAAAATAAAAAATCCTATCAGTTTCAGTTATTTTAATGCTCAAAGCATGGTTAATACCCAACTTGATAAAAAGCTTTAAGAATCCACCCACTGCTTACTACCCGTGCTCTGACCACCTGTGGGATCTCCAGGAGATTATGCGTAATACAAATAATCCAGTCCGTGCTATCTAGCATATCATGGTGATTTAGTTTTCACGGGTGATGGAGAGACCGGTGTCTGAGAGCAGAAACATCACACAGATGGGCTCTTTGAAAATCCACCACATCCTGACTTTTTCAATCATAAAAACAGATGAAGTGATATGGTTGACAGACCCCTGCTGCAAGGATAACGGAGCTTATCGGCCTGGGCATGGCTTTCCATGACTTCCTCCATGTGAACCGTAACATTTCATGAGAAGACCAGATTTGTGAAAATAAATGACCATAGATTCTTTAGCTGGCTCTAGTCAATACAACACACTGTAATGAGTTTGTTTATATAAATAACACCTCCAATGAAAGTACAATTTGACCACCACTTTAGTTTATAAATAACACACAGTAGCTTTTTATTGAAAGTTAATTATGCATAATTGGTCACTGCAAACGGATTTACAGAATGAATAGGCCATGAGGTTATCTGTATGACGGCAAGCATTTGAGTTAATACAGTTGTGTTTCAAACAGAGAAGAAACAACACACCATCTCTAACAAATTTATTTGGAAGCAGGATGGAAGCAAAAAGATAGGAAAGTTTTGATATTCAAAATGGTTATTGTCCACAATCAATGCGCCAACAATCTTGTATGAGATGAAACAAGAAATTAAACGTGAATTCAGAAAGTTCCTAGAAACAAACAAGAATGAAAACACAACATACCAAAATCTTTGGGACACGGGGAAAAGGGTGCTGAGAGAAAAATTTATGGCAATAAATGTGCACATTCAAAAAGAGGAACAAACCAAAATTAACACATTAACACAGCATCTCCAAAAATTAGAAACAGACCAACAGAGGAAGCCTACAGTCACCAAAAGAAAAGAAATAATAAAGATAAGAGCAGAAATAAATGAGATGGAAAACAGAAAAACTATAGAAAGAATCAACAGGACAAGATTCTTTGAACTTAACCACTGGCAAAACTAACAAAAGAAAAGAGGGAGGGACACAATTAACTCGCATTAGAAACCACATGGGCAATGTCACAATGGAACCAAATGAAATCAAAAGGAGAATAACAGAATACTATGAAGAGTTGTACTCCAAAAAATTTGAAAACTTAGAAGAGATGGATGCATTTTTAGAAAAACATGACCTACCCTTACACAGAGTGAAGTAGAAAACTTGAACAGACCCATAACAAAAGAAGAAATTGATCAAGTCTTCAAAAAACTCCCAACCAAATGAAGTCCAGGCCTAGATGGCTTCACGGGTGAGTTCTACCAAAATTCAGGGAAGAGCTGTCATCAATTCGACTCAAATTATTCCAAAATATAGAAGAGTACGGAAAACTTCCTAATACTTTTTATGAAGCAAGCATTACCCTTATACCAAAACCAGGGAAGGACATCACTAAGACAGAAAATTATACACCAATATCCTCATGAACATAGACACAAAAATTCTCAACAACACCTTAGCCATCAGAATCCAGCAGCACATCAAAAAAAAAAAATTATATATATCATAACCAAGTGGGCTTCATAAAAGGGATGCAAGGCTGGTTCAACATTAGCAAAACAATCAATGTAATCCACCATATAAAAAAGAAAAAGGAAAAGAACCATGTGATCATATCAAGTGATGCAGAAAAGGCATTTGACAAAATCCTACATCCATTCCTGATAAAAACACTCAACAAAGTAGGAGTTGAAGGAAAATTCCTCATCATAATCAAGAGCATATATACAAAACCAACAAGCAGCCTACATCACTCTCAATGGAGAGAAACTGAAAGCCTTCCCTCTGCAAACGGGAACCAGATAAGGATGCTCTTTGTCACCAGTCTTATTCAATATTGTTTTGGAAGTCTTAGCCAGAGCTATATGGCAAGATAGAGAAATTAAAGGCATCCAAATTGGCAAAGAGAAAATAAACTCTCTCTATTTGTTTATTTGTAAGGAGCTCTGGTAGTGTAGTGGTTACGTAGTGGCTGCGAACCTTAATGTCAGTGGTTCGAAACTACCAGCTGCTCCGCGGGAGAAAGATGAGGCTTTCTACTCCCGTAAAGATTTACACCCTCGGAAACCCTGTACAGGGTCGCTATGGGTCAGAACTGACTCGACGGCACTTAACAACAACAACAACAATTTGCAGACGGTATGATCCTTTACATAGAAAACCCCAAAGACTCAGTAAAAAAGCTGCTAGATATCATTGGAAGATTCAGCAAAGTTGCAGGGTATAAGATCAACATACAAAAATCAGTTGGTTTTCTCTATAGTAAAAATGACAGCATTGAAAAGGACATTAGGAAAGCAATACCATTTACAATAGCCACACAAAGGATGAAATATTTAGGAATAAATGTAACCAAAGAACAAAGGACCTATACAAAGAAAATTACAAAACACTACTACAAGAAACCAAAAGGGGCTTACAAAAGTGGAAGAACATACCATGTTTCTCGATAGGAAGACTCAACCTTGTGAAAATGTCAATACTGCCCAAAGCAATTTACACATATAATGTAATCCCAATCCAGAGTCCAACAACATTCTTCAAAGAGATGGAAAAGACAATTACTAACTTTATATGGAAAGGAAAGAGACCCAGGATAAGCAAAGCTCTGCTTAAGAAGAAGAACAAGGTTGGAGACCTGGTATTGGTACAATGAAAGATACATTGATCAATGGAACAGAATTGAGAATCCAGAAATTAACCCATCCACATACAACTGATTTTTGACAAAGTGCCTAGGTATATTGCATGGGGAAGAGACTACTAGACTTTAATAGATGGTGCTGGCAGAACTGGAAAGTGATATGCAAAAGACTGAAACAAGACCTTTACCTCACGCCCTATACAAAAATGAACTCAGCATGGATTAAAGACCTTAATGTGAATCCCAAAAGTCTGAAGGTCATCAATGAAAAAATAGGGACAAATGTGAGGGCTCTAATTCAGTGCATACACAGACTACAAAACATTTTGAAAACCACACAAACAAAAGTAGACAAAATAGATGACTGGGACATACTAAAAATTAAAAATTTATGTGCATCAAAAGACCTCACCAAAAGAGTAAAAAGGGTATCCACGGAATGGGAAAAAATATTTCGCAATGACACAACACATAAGGGACTCATTTCTAAAATATATAGGAAACTACAACACCTCTACAAGAAAAAGACAAATAACCCAATTAAAAAATGAGCATAGGACATGAACTGAGACTTCACCAAGGTGGAGATCTGGGCAGCTAACAAACATATGAAGATATGTTCATGATCACTAGCCATCAGAAAGATGCAAACCAAAACAACAATGCGATATCATCTCACACCAGCAATAACAACAAAGATCAAAAAGTAGAGGGCAATAATTGCTGGAAAGGATGAGGAGAGACTGGGACCCTCCTACATTGTTGGTGGGATTGCAAAATAATACAATCACTCTGGAAAGCAATATGGCGCTTCCTCAGAAGTTTGGAAATATAAATACCTTATGATCAAGCAATCCCTCTACTTGGTATTTACCCACAAGAAATATGAGCCACAACATGAGTAGATATATGTACACCAATGTTCATAGGAGCACTATTTACAATAGCAAAATGATGTAGACAGCCTAAATGCCCATCAACTGAAGAATGGATTAACAAACTTTGGTACATACATACAATGGAATACTATGCTTCCTTGAAGAACAACAAGAAAGCTGCAAGACACCACATAACATGGATGAACCTTGAGGACATTATGCTGAGTGAAATTAGTCAGTCACTAAAGGATAAATACTGCAAAGGACCATTATTTAAAAGACTAAGAAAAAGAATCCACCCCAAAATGGGGGGGGGGGAACCCAACAACTTTATATATAATTGCTGATCACAGGGATGTATGGGATGAGAGGAGGGGAGGGAGGGGAAGATAGAGTACAGGTAGGGAATAGACACAGGAAAGCTTGGTGCTGGGCAGGGTGGGGGGTGGGGTAAGCATGTAATACACGAGAAGGGGAGGGGAATGGAAGAGCAAGGCTGATGGGAGAACAGTTAGGCAGGTTACCATGGGCTAAGTGGGACAGAGTAAATGACGATGTATGCACAACCTTAAAACAACAGGTTTTGGGATACAGGGATTGAGGCATGGTTTGAAAGGGTAAAAGAGGGGAATAATGTTAAGATGCTTGGTTGTCTTTTGAATCTTGGTTTCTCTTGCCTACCATTGTGAAATAGACACTTGGGGTCGGGGAAGAAGGAATTGCCAGAAACATCACAATAGAAAGCTTGTAAACTCGTCTTCAACCTATAACTGTTTGGAATACCTTAAAGGGGGCTAGAAATTGCGCAGTGAAAGAGACCTCCTGTGGAGTTTTGCATTGCATAAGACCATAGGTAGAAACCAGAATCCCATCCAGAATTGTCTGAGGTGGGAAGTTTCTCCAGGAAAGGACAAGTAGACCAGCCTGGAGCAGCTAGAAGAACAGAAGATACTTGATGAAGAAAGACCAGCAGGAAAAATCAGAAAACATAATGGCAGTATGATGGATTACTGCAAGAACAAGTAAGCTGTTCATCCAGGAACCATCAAGGCAAGTGGTCGGGTCCCTTCAGAGCAAACTGCCTTCCAAGACTAAGACTCAAGGGGAATACACGAGCAGGCATGTGGTCTGGCTGGTCACGATGTTGGTCACTGATAAGGGGAAGAGGGGGAAAAAACAGCAATGAAGTTGGGATCTAAGTCCGACCACATTCAATAGACTCCTGTGAACCTGGGTGGAAACCTGGATGGCCAGCAGTTATGGCATGACCTGGGGGCTCCTTCCTGTGCCCACGGGCAGTGACGTGGCCATGGAGGACTGGAGCAGAGAGTGAAGCTTCCAGGTGATATGAAGTGAGGGGAGATGCACAAGAGCACCCACACTTGCAGATAGTACCCACTTGACCTGGCTTCAATGGCTGGATGATCAGAACTCAACTAGAAGAAGGAAGGAAAAAAAAAAAAAAGGAAAGAGTAACACACTACAATTGGATGAACTTTACCTATACTTATGGATGTAGTAGCTCAAAAAAGGGAACAAATATTTACAGCATGGATCACTCTCATCCCCTCAGTACACAGGGTTGACAGGGATGGGCTACTTAGACATTGGCTACCCAAAATGGTGGTGGTGGTGATGGTGGGGCTATAAAGGCAAGAAGTGATTGGCTTACAAGTTTTCAGAGAGACCTTGGTTCCAGATGGTGCAGGGTAGACAGAACCTCCTTTGAATGATTTCCAACCTATTGGGACTGGGCTGGCAAAAGGAAATGGGGATAAGACTCTTGCAGTACAATAGTGAATAATTGCTATGAGGTAATTATTCTGACTGTGAAGGTTGGAAATGTAGAGGTAGATGTTTTTTGACAAAAGGAGGGGAGTGATTCATTTTACAGCCCAGGAGCGGAGGTCCCTGGGACCCTCAAGTGAGAAGAGGGGAAAGCGGGACCCTACCAGAGAGGCATTGACACTAGAGATAGAGACAGAGACATGACATGGACAGATGGAATGACTGGGGACACTGAACTCAGGGAGAGAGAGGGGCTATGCACTGAAGGCCAGGGGGCGGGCTTGTGGGGTGTATCCTTTCGTTATTTGATGAAGCATGGAAGGGATTATAATCATTACAGTGAAATGAAATACGATAGGATGAATGTAAAACTGATGTTCTCCCATGTAAACCCACATAATTTACAACAAAAACTTAAAATAAATAAAGAAATAAAAATAACAAAGAATGAGACAAACTCCCATATATTAACATTTCCACAAAATACATGTCTAGTTCATGCTCTCTAATGTCTCCATATACATTTCTGTAAGCTTACTGAAGATTAAGCTGTGGATACTTAAATTATGAAAATGTCCTGATGGTCTCATAAATCTAATCATTTCAATTCAACAAATTAACAATTTCCCTTAAATCTCCAAATAATTAAAGATCTCACTGAGCTGGAGAAGAAATGACAGTCACATCGTTTTAATTAAATGGGAAGTAATGAGGAAAACATGTCATTGGATTAAAATAAAACCAAGCTTCTAAAATGTATACTGGTCACATTTTTCAAAGCAAGTTATACCCTATTAATAATAGCTTTTAATTGTGACATACATAAAGATGTCAGTGGCATTTGTTTAAAGAGATAAGCCTGGCCGAGTATTGTTGCAGTTTATCTAATACATTACATTCACATTATTACAGTGAGCATGTTTACTATGCATCTTGTTTTAACTGGATTAAATAAAACAATAGAAAATAAAACTCGCAGGAATGGTAGGTACCATATTCACGTAATTTAATGGACAACAAATACCAGGTGTGTACCTGTACTGTATTAGTTGTTATCGATCCATGGTTATCACCAGAATGTTTGTTGTTTTTACTTATCATGACCAAGAAATATACTAGACTAGCAATTGTTTGATTTTGCTTTGGAATACCCAAACATCTTTGTGGACCAAAATAAACAAACATGCACAAAGCAATCCGAAACAAACAAAAATGTACAGGGGGGCACAATTTATTTATGATTAAAAGAAAAATAATATGGTATTTCTATGAAATACTGGATGGATATACTGTTTTGGAATTTGTTAGCAATAAGAGAAGGCAGAGTTGTGTTTGTTTTAATCAATTGCAACTCTGTATTGTGTTGGCTTGTTATTAGAGGGGCGTCACAAGAGCTTGGAGTCCAGTGACAATGGCACATGTTTGGTACTTAATAAGTGTCTGTTGGATTAAAGTGAAAATGTGTATGCATTGAACATTAGATAAATTATAAACCACTTATTTCAATCAGTCTCAAAAGATTTTTGAGCACCTGGCCCAACCAAGGTATTTCAATCAGGTCATATGCATGTTAAAGTTGGACAATGAATAAGGAAGACGGTAGAATAATCAATGGATTTGAGTTGTAGTGTTGGGGGAGAATATTAAAAGGACCATGGACTGCTAGAAGAACAAACAAATCTGTGTTGGAAGATGTACAGCTGGAATGGTCCTTAAAAGCCAAGATGGCCAGACTTCGTCTTTCCTACTTTGTACATATTATCAGGAGTGACTGTTCCCTGGAGAAGGACATCATGCTATGTAAAGTGGAGGGTCAGTCAGCAAAAAAGAGGAAGACATCCAACATATTGGATTAGTACAGTGGCAGCAGCAATGGATCAAGCGTAGCAATGATTTTAGGATAGCATAGGACCTAGCAGGGTGGCTATAAGTTCGAACCATCTCTATGGCACCAACAGCAACAACGTAGATATTATTAAGTGCCTTCAAGTCAGTTTCCATTTATAGGAGCTCTGAGGGTAACTGGTGGGTTTGAATTGCCGAACTTGCTGTTAGCAGTCCGGTGGTTATCCTACAATGCCAAGTCAGGGGATATATATATATATATATTCTTGTATATATATATTCTTATAATATATATATTGTAATAAATATACATTGTAATATATATTTATACATATATATTCTTGTATGTCCCTTGGTGGTGCAAACAATTTGTTCTCAATTACTAACCTTAAGGTTTAAAACATTGGCACTTCGAACCTACCCAGGGGCGTTATGGTGTAAGGCCCGGAGATCTGCTTTCCTTAAGAAAATAACCAAGAAAATTCTATGGAACAGCTCTACCATGTAACATATGGGAACACAATTAGAATATTTTTAAATTATGTATAAAATATATATATGTATTATACACATCCCACTGCCATCGAGTTGATCCCAACTCATAGCGACCCTATAGGAAGAAGTGGAAGTACTCCTTAGGGTCTCCAAGACTGTGACTCTTCACAGGAGCAGACAGTCTCATCTTTCTGCTGCAGCCTGCTGGAGGATTAATCCACTGACCTTGCACGATGCATAACCCACAGAGCCTCTAGACTCCTTATATATCTTGTTGTTGTCAAGTGCCATCAAGTCAGTCCTGACTCCAAGCCATCTTGTATAAGGGTTCTAAGGATTGACTGGTGGATTTGAACCACCGATCTTGCAGTTCAAACTGATCCTGCCATCAAGCACATTATCCTGCAGCATCACACCAGGACTCCAAAAGATATCCGGCATAGACAAGGACATACAAGCAATATTCGTCATGTGAGATGTGGTGGGTGAGTCTCAAGAGGTAAACTTATACTTGGCTTCAGATTAAAACTCAGAATTCAGTAATAATTGCACTCTCTCCGTTAATGAACTTCATTTACCCTCAGCAGTAAGGTCCTTCTTGAATCAATCCACTAAGTCCCAGTAAAATAATTAACCAAAGGGCTAGTGATACAAAGGCATTCATTCCATACCTTACAGTTTAATGCTAATTGAAAAAGGAAATAGAAAAAACAACAACAACAACAACAAAAAAAAAAAACCCCAACAACCTAACCTGTGAAAAGTTAAGGAAATATTTGGTAGCAAGCCATCATTATCTAAGCATTTTCAGAAGAAAGGTGAGTGTTATATGAGATTTGGCTGGAAAATTTGAATCTAAGAATATATAAAATATCTAGCCAAGGCTTATTTAGTTGGCTATATTAATATTGGAAGCAATTACTTGCAATTTTGAAAGGAAGAATATGACAAAAATACATCAGGTATGGTTTTTATTAGGATATTTTCACAAGGAGTTCTTTCTTTGGCTGAAATTATGAGATTTATACATTTAAAAACTGAAGAATATTGGTTGGTTTTTAACCTTTGTTCTCCAAGTGAAATGCTCATCCAATTTCATTGAGATGTTTGTGTGCTCCAGTTCTATGTGTATTAACCCTCTTTAACAAGCCTAACTATTGGAAGGCTGCTTGGGAGATGATAAAATGGGATCACTTTCTTTTTCACAAGATACAGCATCATTTGGAACTTGAAAGGATATAAAAAAGTAAATTGCTTTCAATGTCCCATCTCAAAATAAAATTGCTTCTCATAAAGCATTTAAACATGTTTACAATTGTAAAAAAAAAAGAAAAGGAAAATTCAAGAATAAAACTACAAGCCGATTCTCTGAATACTTGGAGGAAACAGTCCTTTTGACAAATGTTTCCAGGAATGCAATTAATCTTGTTTTCTTTGAAATACTTAAGAGCAGAACTCTCCTCTGTAGGGGTTTCAGTGGCTGTTTTTTCAGAAGTAGATAACCAGACCTTTTTTTTAAATGCACATCTGGGTAGACTAGAACCATCAATCTTTTGGTTAACAGCTGATCACCTTAACCACTGTACTACTCAACCCAACCTAATGTATTGCTGTAATTAGGTACCGTTGAGTTAGCTCCAAAGCATAACAATCCTATGCACAACAGTACACAATACTGCCTGGTCCTGCAACAGCCTCACAATTGTGAGACAAGTCACGTTTTATCATCGATCATGTACGTATGTATATTGAGATTGTGTTGTTGTTGTTATATGCCATCAAGTTGATTCTGACTCATAGCAACCCTGTATAGGGTTTCCTAGGCTATAACTTTTTGCAGGAGCAGAATGCCTTATCTTTCTCCCAGGATATTGAGATTGTTGTTGTTGTTGTTATGTGCCATCGAGTCGGTTCCGACCCATAGCGACCCTGTATAGGGTTTCCGAGGGTGTAAATCTTTACGGGAGTAGAAAGCCTCATCTTTCTCCCGCGGTGCAACTGGTAGTTTCGAACCGCTGACCTTAAGGTTCGCAGCCCGATTCGTAACCACTACGCTACCATTGAGATTAGTGAGGTAAAAAACTCTTCAGGTTTAATGAGTAGTATTTTCTCTATCAAATAACTGTTTCAATTTTGTTTATGTACTTCAAACCTTAATATAATAATTTTTAAAATCAAGAGAAAGATGTCTTGAGCCCTGGATTATGAAGTATTTATTATTTTCAATATCTTTTCATTTTGTGAGGATGTCTCATGTCTTTACAATATGGAAATGGACATTAAAATTTTGGTTTTATGAGAAATGGGAACGGGATAAAAATTAGATTAAATTATGGATATTGTTTCTGTCCTTTTTGCATAGTATTACTTTAGTTATTTTTTTGCAAAGGAAGTAATAGCATGTAAAGAGTATGGACTTTGGAAGAAAGAAGATACCAATTTACAGTTCAATCTTACCACCTTGTAGTTAATTTGATTCCAATAAATTACAGGGGAAAAAGCTAGTATCTATTTTTTCATTCATATAATATAGATATTAATAATGTAATTATAGTTCTTTTATGATGAGAAACTTAAGTAATATATAAAAATAGATATAAAACAACAAATAAGTATTAAATGCTCAGCAAATAAAGTCTATTAATCAATTACACTAAATTTCCAATCAAATCATAACACTGAGAATGAATTAAGTCTAGTAGAATTCAAAAGCATACACTATATACAGAAAGTGGGTGAAGTAATTAATGATTTAGATAGTGAAATCACAGCTAGTTGATTAATGTTTGTTGGATCGCATTATATCATTGGAAAAAGAATGACCCTCTTACTCATAAGTAATTGTATTTGTACATTCCCAACAGGCAGCGATCTAAGAGTAAATTTTCATAGGACACTTGATAGACCAAAATTAGTATGACTGCTAACCATCTTTATACTTTTATTTCTAATTGATTACAAAAGCACCTAAAACAACAGCAGGGCAGTTTAAAATATAGTAAAGATATTTCCAATATAGATAAGATGGCATAGACCCATTTTCTCTGCTTCTCTCCAATAAACACAACATACAAAACTTAGACACAGCACAAGAGACAAGCAAAGAAGAACTCTAAAATGTGGTAAGAAGAAGGTGAGGTGGTATAGGGCACCAGAACCTAAAGGAACAGCGCAGAAATCCCATCCAGCAGAGAAAGGTCATTCAGGCCTAGCATTTCCCAGCTCCTGACCACTACCTGTCTATCGGTCAGTTTGTCCTCCTGTAATGACTTGTCTGTTGCTATGATCCTGGAAAAGACTGTTCCACCACTATCTCAAGTACAGGTAGGGTCACCCATGGTGAATAGGTTTAAGCAGATATTCCAAAGACAGACAGTCAAGAAGAAAAACCAAGTGGTCTACTTTCAAAACCCAGCCAACAAAAAACCTATGGCTCACAGCCAAATACTAGGAGATGACTCCCCTCCACCCCCCTGCATCCCCATTAGGTTGAAAAACACTGAAAATACCCAGTTGTTGCAATAATGGATTCAAGGGAGATGGTGTAAGCCAGCACAACATTTAGTTCTGTTGTGCACGGGCATCAAGTCAGTTCCCAATCATAGTGAACCTTTACAAGGTTTGCAAGGCTATAAATCTTTATGGGACTAGAAGGTCTCATATTTCTCCCACAGTTTCAAACTGGTGACCTTGTATTTAGCAGCCCATTGCATAACCTACTAAGCCACTAGGGCTTCTTTAGTTGAAGGCTACTCACTGGCAAATAAAACAACAATGACCCAGTAGAAGAGTCAGGCTGCTTCTACCTTAAATCTAACCGAGTCACTCTGGCAACACTAGATGAACAAGGAGGGTAGATTGAGAATCTGCCAAAACTATGCAGCCTGAGGGAGAACTGTCTTCTACAATGAACCTGAAACTCATCCTTCCTACAAGAGACCATGCGGAAGGTGGCAGAATTGGCAGAGACCCAGCCACAGACAGATGTTTATTCCAGAAAATCTCTCCCTGACCCAGAGATACCAAGCTAGGTGGGGATGGAACAAAAGCAACTAGCCAGGTCCTAGAAGGTATTTCTGTTTCAGTGGGCTGAGACTCTCTTCTTACTCAGAGACACTAGGGCAGCTGGGAACCCACTGTATCCCTCCCTATCCCATCAAGAAACAACAAATTGCCTGGAGTGGAGAAAACCTTTCTTCCCCTTTAGAGAGGCCCCAAGATACCAGTTGGAGCTTCAGCATCATCAGATAAAAAGCAAGCAAACCAAAGTAATATTGTGAAAGCTCCAAAAATTAAGCACCCCAGAAAAGCAAGCCAAGAACACACATTAAAGTTGCACACCATGTGCATAGCAGCTTTATTTTTTATAATCTAAAACTAAAATCAACTTCTTGTTGTTGTAAGTGCCATTGAGTCAGTTCTGATTCATAGCGGCCCTGTATAGGATTTCCAAGGAACGGCTGGTGAGCGCTTATCCTACAGCAGCACACCAGAAATCAACCTGTTGTTTCAAAGTGCTGTTGAGTCGGCTCTGACTCATAGTGACCCCGTACAAGGTTTCCGAGGAGCTTGAACCACTGACCTAAAAGTTCAAATGACTTTGCAGTCTGGTGCATTAACCCACAGTGCCATACCAGGACTCCTAGAAATCAACCTTGAGGTCTATAAAGAGGTGTATGATTACATAAACTGTGGTCTATACATAGCATAGAATACTACCTAGCAATGAAGGGAAAAAACTATTAAAATTAGCAAAAATTTAGATAAATTTGCAGGGAATTATGCTGATTGAAAGAAAAGATTACAAACATTTTTTGAGTGATACAATTTTAGAAACAGCAGCCATATATGTGCTTGTTTCTGGATTCTCAATTCTATCCATTGGTCTATATGTTTATCCTTGTAGCATTCCCATCAAGCTTTGAGCATTGTAACTTTACATTATGTTTTGAAATAAGGTAATGTCTTAGGCTGGGTTCTCTAGAGAAACAGAACCAGTAAATCATATACACACATACTGGACTGTAAACCATGAGGTCTATGGTTTGAGCCTACCAATTAATCTGTGGGAGAAAGATGAGAGTTTCTGCTTCCCTAAAGAATTACAGCCTCAAAAATCCTATACAGGGTCACTATGAGTCAGAACAGACTCAACATTACTTAGCAACAACATACATATGTTTATACACACACACATATATATATATATATATGTTGTTAAGGGCCATCGAGTCGGTTCCAACTCAGTGACCCTGAATAGGGTTTCTAATGAATGGCTAGTGAGCTTGAACTGCCAACCTTGTGATTCAAACCAACCTTACAATCCAACGCAACTTAATGATAAACAGAGGAAATATTGAAGTGGTCAAGTATTTCATTTTATTTGGTCCCATCAATATTTGGTCAAGAAATCAAACAAGCTCCATTGCTACACTTGAGCCCATTGCTGCTGCCATTGTACTAATCTATCTCATTGGGGATCTTCCTCTTTTTTGCTAACCCTCCACTTTACCAAGCATGATGTCCATCTCCAGAAAGTAGTCCCTCTTGATAGCAACTGTGACTGCTAATGCCAAGGTTGGCCGTTCAAACCAACCAGCTGCTCCTTGGAAGCCCTGTACAGGATAAGTATAAGTCCAAATCAACTTCACAGTAGTTAACAACAACATTGGGTTTCCAAGTCTAGAACTCTTCACAGGAACAGAAAGTCTCATCTTTCTCCAAAAGAGCAAGCAGCTGGTGTATTTAAACTGTTGACCTTGCTGTTAGCAGTCCAGTGCTTTTCCTACAGGACTCCTATAGGAAAAAGAAAAACTTCCTAATAGAATTCCTAAGGTCCTGGTGTGGCACTGTGGGTTAATGTGCCAGACTGCAAAGCCATTTGAACTGCAAGATCGGCAATTCAAGCTCACCAGCTGCTCCTTAGAAACCCTATACAGGGTCGCTAAGGGTCGGAACTGACGTGATGTCACTTCACAACAACAAAAACAACTCTTTACTAAAGCATGCTGCTACATCTTTCTCCTCTGGAGTGAACTGCCAAACGTTTGGTTAGCAGCCAACCATTTGACTATTGCGCCAGTAGGGTTACTATTTACTATGAAAAAGTGTTGAATTTGTCAAATGGCTTTTCTGTCTCATTTGAGGTGATCATACAGTTTTTCTCCTCTGTTCTAGTAATGTGGTGTATTGCATTGATTAATTTTCTTAAGTTGAACAGCCCTTGCATTCTTAGGATAAATCCAACTTTTTCATGGCATACAGTGAATTTAGTATGATGCTGGATTCTATTTGATTGTAATGTATTAAGAATGTTTCCATCTGTATTGATAGAGGATATTAGTCTGTAGTTGTCTTTCCTTCTGGTGTCATTACTTGACTTTTTTACCAGGGTAACACTGACTTTATTGAGTTCTCTCACCTCTTCTGTTTTTTTTTTTTTTTTTTTTGAAGAGTCTGAACAGTTTTAGTGTTAATTTTTCTTTAAATCTGTGGTAGAATTCCCCATTGAAGTTATGTGGTTCTAGGTTTTTCTTTGTTGCAGTTTTTGATTGCTTATTCAATTTCTTGACATACTCTAGGTCTACTGAGATTTTCTATTCCTTTTTGAATCAAGTTAAATGCTTCTAGGAATTTGTCCATTTCATCTAGGTTATCTATTTTGTTGGCACACAATTGTTAATATATGTTTTCTGTACCGATGCTTGTATACAAGTATATTTATAGTTTATTCATTTATACTACTGCATTCTCTTGCATGAATGTGCCATTTTTATCTTGTATTTTGAAAGACATTTGAGTAGTATCCAGTTTAACTATTTCAAACAAGACTTCTATGAACATTCTTTTGGAGGTCTTCAAATGTGCACGTACAACTGTGCCTCTAGGATGTGCCCCTGGGGTGGGATTTCTAGATGTATCTTGTGCATATGTGCAGTTTAGCAGATAGTGTTTGTATTTTCCAGAATTGATGTACCATTTATATTTCCTCCATCAGTTGCAAACCCTGTTTGTTTGCATCCTAACCAACTTGGTATTTTCATATTGTGTACTTTTGCTAATCTGGTTGGTGCATGAAATCACTTTAATGTAGTTTTAATATTTTATTGATCGCTAAGGAGTCCTGGTGTGGTACTCTAGGATAAACACTGGAAGGCAACGTCTGTTTGTATGGCAAAGTCTGTGGTTCAAATTCACCAGCCGTTCCTTAGAAATCCTATACAGGGTCACTATGAATTGGAACCTACTCGATAGCACTAACAACAACAAATGAGGCTTAAAGGAGCTCTGGTAGCTAATGGGTTATGAGTTAGGCTGCTAATTGCCAGGTCAGTAGTTGGAATCTCCCAGTCACTCTGTAGGACAAAGAGGAGGCTTTCCGCTTCCATAAAGATTTACAGCCTCAGAAACCATGTACAGTGTCATTATGAGTAGAAATCAAACCCATGGCACACAGCCACCACCACCAACAATGA
>NW_006408558.1:2046195-2048023 GCF_000296735.1 Chrysochloris asiatica
GTTTCCAAGGAGCAGCTGGTGGGTTTGTTCTGCCAACCAGTGCTGATCCTACAGCAGGACTCCCAGAGTCCTTGTTTATTGTGGTTTTTTTTTATACTTTGCTTATTGATTTTAAGACACTCTTTATCTATTCTGAGTACAAATACATTGTTGATGTTTTGTGTTGTGAATAGCTTCTCTTTATCATTTCTTTATAGTAGCTGTGGATGAAAAACATAAGCTTTATTTTAGTTTTGTCTTGGGTTTGTTTTTGGTTTTTGTATTAGTCTTTATGGTTTGTGCTTTTTGTGTCTTAAAAAAATCTTTTTGTGCCTTGAGGTCATGAAGTTATTCTCTAAAGATTTCTTCTAAATCTTTTATAATTTTACATAAGTCACATTAAGTACTTAATCCTTCCGCAATATAATTTCATTCAAGGTATGTAGCGAGGCTTCAGCTAAATACTTACTCCAATAAGACTCCTGATTGTCATAAAACACTTTACTAAGAGTTCAGTTTTCCGTTACCCTTCCACAGTGTAGCTCCGTTATATATTTAGTACCCATAAATACATGTTTCTCTTTGTGGATGCTTTGTTCAGTTCCAAGGGTTTATTTGTGTATTTTTTGTGCCAGTGTGATGGATGGGAATTAACTTTAAGGTAATTCATTTGGTTGAATACAGATTCCAGTACTGGACTATCTTCATTACTCTAGAGCCGTAACATGGCTAAATATCTGCAGAACAATTTCCCTAGGGGTCTTTTTACTATTTCATATGGATTTGAAATTTTCCAAAATGCTACAGAAAATTTGGACTTTTAATTGAAGTTGTATGGAATCTTTACATAGATTTTGGGAAAGAAAAAAACAAGCAAACATTGCCATTGAGTCAATTCCAGCTAACAGGTATTCATGTTATAGAACATTGTTTCTTGGAGTTTTCTGAACTGTAATCTTTATTGGTGTGGTGCTGTGGGTTAATGCGCCAGACTGCACTGCAAGGTTGGAGGTTCAATTTCATCAGCTGCTCCTCAGAAACCCTATACTGGGTCGCTCTTGGTCAGAACTGACTAGACAGCACTTAACAACAACAACAACAATATTTATTGGCGTGGCACTATTGGATCAGCAGCAGTTCAAACCCACCAGCTCCTAGGAAACCCTACAGAGGGTCCCTGTGGGTTGGAACCAAGTTGACAGCACTTAACAACAACAACAATCTTTACAAAATCAGAAGTCCAGGCTTTTCTTCTGAGGTCCTATTGAGTGCAATTAAACTTCAAACCTTTTGGTAAGTAGTTCACTATTGAATCTTCTAGTTGGTAACCATGATCCATCTCTCTAGGTATTTGACTTGTCTGCCATGGAGTCATTTCTGACTCATAGTGACCCTGTATTGGGTTTCCAAGGAGTGGCTGATGAGTTTGAACTGCCAACCTTGTGATTCGAACTGACCTTGCATTCAAGAGTTTATCCTATAGCACCACTCTATACTAGTGCCATTTATTAACCTTGATCCTCTTAATTAGTATACTTTCTCTCTTCTTTCTCTCTCACCAACTATGTATCAATTTTATCAGTGTCTTCAAATATTGACTCTCTTTGACTTCCTATACCTTCATTTTCCTGTTCTTTTCAAAAAATTTAAGAACAACATTTAGCTCATTTATTGTTAATATTCATCTTTTATAAAATAAAAACATAGTATTACATTTTTTTCCTTTATGTACCGATTTAGCTATCTTCTGTTGATGTGTGCCATTTGAGTAGGTTCCGGCTCATATTGGCCACTGTATAGCATTTTCGAGGCTTATCTTTCTGCTGAGGAGCCACTGGTGGGTTTGAAC